>NC_034414.1:5154213-5232711 GCF_002078875.1 Numida meleagris | reverse complement strand
ACACCTTTTTCTCTATATCCAGTTTAAATCTCCACTCTCTTAGTTTGAAACTATTTCCCTTAGTTCTATCACAGCAGAGCCTGCTAAAAAGTCTATCCCCTTCTTTCTCACAGCCCCCTTTTATACTGAAAAGCCACTATCAGGTCTCCCTGGAGCTTTCTCTTCTTGAGGTTGAAACAGCACTTCTCAGTACTCCTTCTCAGATTGATCTAGAACATTTTAAGTGTTTGAACTTGAGCCCTGGAGGAGCAGGGTGCATTCTATTTATCAGTGTGATCCTTACTAGTCTGAGATCTTTCCTACACTGGGCAGCACGCTGCCCGTAGTAGAGCATTGATTCATTAGTCCAAAGGTTCAGTCTTTAGCTTAAGTGGAATGACAGTCTTCCATTTATTTTACACGCTAACAAATGCTTACTAGGTTGTGCATAGATAGGAATTGATTTCAGTATGTTTTTATGTTGTCCCTGAACTAAGCGTCACAGCGTAAAGTGGTTTCGAGTTCCCGACATGATAATCCAAGTATATGAACGTATCCAGCTACTCATAGATCAGGATCTACTTGTCTTAGGGATAGATTGCATAAACAAGGCCAGAGTGGTACAGTTGTATACATTCGCGCAGATGATGTAGATCAGTCTCCTATTTAAAGCATTAGATCACATGTGATTGAGGATTGTAATGAAGATTCAGTTATTTATTCTAAAAGGAGAAACTGTATATTGAAGAAGAAATATATGCTCTCATTTGAAGCATTGCATTGCACATGGTTGAGAATTGTTATGAAGATTCAGTTATTTATTCTAAAAGTAGAAAGCTTATACTGAAGAAGAAATCTGCTTGGCAGACTTGTCTTTGGTACTACTTGGAAGTGAGGGTAGAGTTAATTTTAAGCTGTCTTTATTATTTCTTAATCATTAGGCTAGCTGAAATTAGACCAATCTTCTGTGTTATATGGAATCATGCTGTTCATGTTCTTAAAGGCTGGTTTGAAAAGGCAAGTACTGCCAGGGCATAGATCTGATCTTTAACCATTTGCCTCCGTTATAAAAATTTTGGCAATGTCTGAACCGAAAGTCTACTTTCTTGAATCTTGACTTTCTTCTTCGTTATCATAGTGTTTTGACTGAGAATTTCCGCAGCAGTCAGAAAACCAACGTCTGCCAATACTGTGTTATGAAGGAAGGGGGCAATGAAAGCTAATGTCACCTTGGAATGAAACTTTAAGTTTAAATACATATAGCAAGAAGAAAATGGGATTTTTGAGATTCTTCAAATAATTTTCTACAAGCTACTGGATAATACTGGAATGCCTTATGTCTTGAATGTTTGTTATATGAAAGAAAACCAATGGTTAATAATCGTAAAGCAGAGCTAGTTAATTCTGTCTCCTGCCCACCTACGCATATTAATACACTGACATTTGATTTCTTGAAAGTTATGTCTTTTCTCTAACCCTGCTGCTTTGTTTGCTTTATTTCCCAGACTGCAACCTTGTGAGCTCCTGTAATGTCTATCAGTGTAAGTCATATTGAAAGACCAAGGCTTTGATAGCTTATGTTAATAACATAAATTGAAGAGAAACATGAGATACACAGGAAAAAAAAAATATAGATCCTATTGCTTGAGTGGAGGGAAACCACTAATCTCAAGGCTACCATCTCCAAATGAATTTTTCGGATTAACTGCTCAACTCTTTTTTCTTTTTCTCTCTTTTATTTTCAACCATGCTGTTAGATGTTTGTATTTTTAATGAAAATAAAGTGTGGGGCTAATATTTTTTTGTACTTAGAAAGCAAGTTGAGGTTGCTTGTTGAGGTGTGAGAGTGAAGGAAGAGTATGGCATAGTAATCCGCCTCTCTGCTGTCTTTCCTCTTCCCATTCTAATAGCCTAAGATAAGTGCAGCCTCAGCCTCTCATGTACAGGCCTGAGTTCTAACACTTCTGTTTTCTGCCTGTTATTTGGACTTGACTCTCTTTCAGGTTAGATTTGTCGAAGGATTTGTAGATGACTAATAAGTTCTTGTGCCTCAGTTGGGTTAATACCAGGAGATGACATTCATATATATATTTTTTTTACTTGAGGCAAAAAATATTATGAGCTCTGTTATATGCTAAAATTATTAAGACTAGTGACAATTTGTTTTAAACTTAGGATGATTTACAGAATTTAGGCTGGGAATAACAGCTGAGTGTTAACACAGTGGGGTGATTCTCTTATGCTGATGCTTTAACTGTGAGGTACCTGTATTTCTTTGACTCTGTAAAATCAGGGTGTGCTTTCCACCTGAAAGGCAGTTGAGATTAAGTAGTCTTTTCAATTAGTAGGACTATGAATACTGCTGCTGCACTTCATGTTGCCATCTTATGTCTGCAGATCTTGATGTACAACAGGCGCAGACGCTTGTAAGATCAAGGTCCAACTGTCTGCATTATAAATGATAGAAAATATTAATTCGCTCATAGATGCGGAGGCAGAGATAAATAATCTTCATGCAGTTTATCTGTACATCTGAGTATTTGAAGGACTCAGTTAATTACAACACAGTGATTCCTACATCATGTCCTTCTCAAAGGTCTTTAAGGAGCAGTTCAATGCTGTGTACATCAAGGAGCTGTCGGTGTTAGTTTTCCAGGTTTCCTTCTTTCATGGTGATGAAAGAATAGAGAAAACTTTATGTAACTGGGAGTAAATCAATAGTATAAGAGTGAAGAAAAGTTATTCTATTTTAGTTTTTACCACCTCAGGGCTTGAGATTTCTCTAACAAGTTAGGTTCTGTAGGTTGGTAACTAAAATTTGACATATTAGAAGGTCTTTTTGCAGAGCCATTCTACCTTTAAAGGTAGAATTAATATGGGTTTTCTTAAAAGCTCCACTGAAGCTGAAAACTATTTACCTATTGATTTCAGTGGAAAGGGTTAGGCCCGTAGTGAGAACTTCTGAAAATCTCCTGAATCTGTTAGGAATGTGTCTAAAAGCTTTCCCGCCAATTTATTACTTAGTAGTGTATCAAACTGAGACTTGTACTTCATGATAGAGTTGCTATCTATTCATCATGATAGAGCTAGGCAAAGAATGTACAAACTACTTCTTAAATATATTTCTTAAAGGATAATTCAAATTTACTTTGAACCTCAAACTGCACTTAATTTTTGGAAAAATACTGACATAAAATTAAGTTTAGTTAAATCGTTATTAGGAATTATATGGAAAGTGAGCTTTGATAAGATATAGCCCGAGTCTGTCAGACTGCTTAAGGTAGTCAAAGATATCTTCGAGTCAAGCCAGCCTTTTGCAAGAATCACTGAATTTGTAGTGAAACTGCTGGTAATGAAATGTTTGCAATCAGTCTACGGAACAGCAAATAATTCTTGGCTTCTATGGAATGGATTTCACTTCAAAGGAAAATATCAATACTAGTTTCATGTAAGTAGAGGTATGCACTCCAGCCTGACTGATACTAAAAAAAAAAAAGAGTTTTCAAGGACTTGCATGTTTTATAAGCTTCTTTTTGTGATCACTTATGATCAGAGAAAAAAAGGTAAATTGAAGAAATTATTCATTTACTGCTCCCCTATTGGTATCTTGAATCGCACAAATCTTTTGATGCGTGACATACCCAACTCATCAAAAGCCAGCTTTACAGAAGAGGTTCTGGTAGATTTCAAATATATGTGCTGGGCACGGGTTGGGAAAGCATTTGGAAGAGGTATTTCCAAAGGCTGTATTTTGCTAATTGCTTATATGGAGAGCGCGTCTATATTAAAGGGGTTAGAGCTTACGTGTGTCTGGGTTTTGGTGTTTCTCTCAGCACTTGTACCTAACGTGTGAGAGATGATAAGAAGTGAGAGTCTGGAAGCTTGTAGTGATGCACGATTAGGAGACCTTTTTCGCTAGCTTTCTGTTATTAACCTTACTGCTCTTTTGACTGCATTTCTTACAGTTTTAGTACTGAGATTCTGATTAGATTCCTTTGCAAAATGAAAATGAGTAGGTGTATTTGTATGATGAAGTAAGATCTGTATAATTTTTGTTTTCATATGCAAGCTAATTTGTGCAATGCGTGGACACAGTTCTGGAGAGTTTCCCTATAGTTTAAGTAAAATATTAGTAATCTTTATTCTGATTCACAGTTCTGTTGTGTTAAAGATAAATAGTATTTCATCGTAACGTTACTGAATTGGGCTAAAATATATCATCTGTTTGATGTGATTCAGCTGTATATTGAGGGAATGTCAGTATGGCCTATGTGAGTGCATTAGTTGCATGAAAAAATTGAGGGTGGTGTGCAGCTGTAATTTAAAGCATAATGAAGTGGACAGGTGGACTCTACATTTTTTAATTGGCTTATTAACGAAGACGTACACTATACAATTACAATAAAATTGTTTTTATTTTTTCCAAAATGTACAAAAGATAGTACAGATGCTTACAGATACAGTTTGAAAACACATATTTTTCCTACTCTTTGCTGCAAGCTACTCTGTTTCACAATTTTTATTCAGAATTCCCTCATCCAGAATTGCTTAATTCCCAGTGTGAACAACATACTTGGATTTAACTGAAAGTCAACTCTTGATTAAAATTGAAAGGACAGGCAATTTGATTTACCTGTCACTTTACCACTTTTAAAATCTCACTGGAACAAAGTCAGTGTTGATACATGTTATGATATGATGATACATCTTAAAAATAAAATTAAGAACACTAGAATCTTACAGTAAAAAAAAGTTACAAATGAAATAAATTAAAATATCCATACAAAGAGAGATCCAGAGTAACAGACAAATTCCCTTTAAATATACATCTCTGTAAGGATCTCAAAAGCACTCATGACAGCTGGTCAAGTAATACAAAAATAGTATTGGAAAGTACCTCAAGAGGTGAACTACTACATTCCCTGCCTCATGGCAGGTTAACATTGCTGCTGTCATTCCCAGCAGGCCAACATGGTCTTCAAGTTCTTGTTCTTTCTGACGCTACTGCACAGACACCCCTCTATTTTCTTTCCTTCCCCACCTCCTTGACAATTTATTTCAGTGGCTGACTGTCTTTTCCTTTTGGGAGATCTGCTAGTGACATTAGTTGTTCTGTTCACTATAAACATGGCAAACTGACGGTTCCTTTTCTCTTTGCAGTAGTCATCGAGCATGTAAAAGGTTCCACCTTTTTTCCCCCAAATCTTTCCACCCCTAAGAAAAAAAACTACACCTGAAAGAAAAAAAAAACATCAACAACCCTTTTTCTACTAAAACATCTTATTTAGGCCTCCGTTACTATTACTGTTCTGTGGACTTTCTCCAGTTTTTCAGTCCCTTGAAGTTCAGAGTCCAAAACTGGAAATAACATCTTGGTTGAGGCTCTCAGAAGGTTGAACAGAATGGTGGAAGTAGGTTGTATCTTGTTGGCTCTACCCTGTACATCTCAGCTTTCCCATAGTAGTGTGGTATTGTTAACTGACTCCCTGCTTGTATAACCTTCAAGTCTTATGTGCAGAGCTGCTGCTGAACCAGTTGCTCTCCATTGTGTATTTGCGTGGCTGATTGCTTCAGTAGATTTCATTCTGTAGTTTTCAGACTGGAGGTAATTTTCTGTTCTGATTCAGTCCCATTCTGTCCCATTCATTTTGGTCACTGCAGAGTTAGCTTGCTGTGGAACTGTATAAAATTCTGTTCTCAGAGGCGCTACAGCAGACTACTTGCAAGGTATGTTGTGACTCCAGATTTGCCCTGCCAGGGTCAGGTTTCTCTAGATATATCCCTAAATCATTTTTCAGTCTCCTCTATTAAAGTAATTCTTAAGTTCTGTTGCATAATGAGAGGAAATCCAGTGTTTCAGATTTGTGGCAATATTTCACAATTTTTAAACTGAATTAAGACATGTTTGTTTACCCAGGTGAAGGTTGACAGCTGAGCATTTCGAGCAGTCAGTTAGCCAGGCATGAACTGGATAGACTTCATGTCATTTGTTATTGTGGCACTGAGCCAGAGCTAACAAGCCTTAATGAGAAAGCACAAGAGTTTGGTCACTTTGAACAATTGAACATAGGTTTTTGGCTCTTAAATAAACATGCTGTTATTGTTTGCAGAGCATAATGACTGCGTGAAATATTTTGCTGAATAAAGTCAGAATCTCAGCTAAGAGAGGATTGCAGTCCAACTAGAAGTTAGACAGTAAGGGCATGGATGTTGCGTGTAATTAAAACTGGTGCTGCAAGGCTTTTTAAAATAAGTGAGTTCTGAGGAGAGATGGAAATTAGGGCATTTTAAAGTTGGGAACTTTTTAAAAGCATTGGATAGTACGGAATAAGTGAAGTGAACTAAGCTGTGAAAATACAGAAACATAAAGAATGAAGACGGAATAAAGAAGAAGAGGGGACAAGGCAGAAGCTGCATTCTAGAGACCCGTGAAAATGATTATAAGGAAAACGATGGGAAAAGCAGAGAAAGCCTGAAGAGAAGTTTAATCAGTATCTCTCCACTTTGGCCTTACAAATTTTTGTTTCAAGCTTGGCAGTTTCTCAATAGCCTTGCCTATTAACTTGCACTTCAGTCTGTTCAATACCCTTATCTATTTAGAAGTGAAAATTTAAAGCCAAGCTGCCATCTCAAGCACCCTTCATTGTTTGCTTCCACTCTGATTGAAGGAGCAGTAGGATGGCCCCAGTCCTCTCACAGTGCAGTCAGTGCTATCAGTGTCGCAGGTCTCACAGTGGCACTCTGTAGCTACTGGGTATGAGTAAAAAGATTCAGGGTGGTCACCGCAGCCAGGGATCTTCACTGTTTCATACACAACCTCCTTGAAGGTACATATTTGCTGAACAGATGAGACCGGGGGATATTTGTATACCGGATCCTGAAAATTATGAGGAAGAAATAATTATTTTGAAATTTGTTAAGGAGTAGAATGCCAAACTTTAACAGAGTAGATAAAAGGCCTGATGTGAAACCTAATAAAAACAGTGGGGAAAATCCCACTAAGATTAAAAGTGTTTGGATCTGTGGATCCACAGATGTCTTCTTTCAGGAGAAATGGTCAATGGCTTCGTTTTTCAAACTGAACAGACAGCAGAGATCGAGATTATCATACTTTCTAGTTATACAGTGTGACTGTAATGAGTGCAGCCAAATAAAGATAAAAATTTAGCTGGCATCTTTTCACCCTTTCCAGTTCAGATTGGTTATGCATCTCCTTCCCTATCGAACAACACGGCACTTATTCAGCCCTTTATTTCACAAGGCTCATCTTGCTCATATGAACTGGAGAAACAAGTTATTCATTCATCACTTGAACACTTAATTATGATGCCTGAATTTTAAGCTTAAGATTCTCACCCTTGTGAAGCAGTATCCTGAGCACCACGTGGCATTCACCGTAATGCAGAGTTCACATTCTTCTCTTTCCACTGCTATAGTAATATTGGTGAGTTGACAGCTGTTGCAACAGATTGCTTTCCAGCAAAATAACAGCACGTAACAGTTAAGCGTCTTCATCCTGTGCACAAAGCAGAAAGTGTATCTGTACTGTCAAAATGTATAATTATTTTCTGCAGGAAGCATTTATAGAAGCAGAGAGAAACTAAGTCTTCATGTTGCAATCAAGTGTTTCTATAGTAGTAAACTTTCAGAAACAGCAG
The DNA here is from genome assembly GCF_002078875.1 of Numida meleagris. NCBI lineage: Eukaryota > Metazoa > Chordata > Aves > Galliformes > Numididae > Numida > Numida meleagris. The sequence goes on along the minus strand of NC_034414.1, from coordinate 5,225,074 downwards.
TGATCAGTGAGAACAGAGGGTTAAGTCATTAAGCAGATCTGTCTCAAACTCTATTGTTAGAGTTTGATTTTCCTAAGCAACTGAAATTGTCTATCAGCAATCTTTGCAGAATAATAGCAGCTGAGCAACATACCACTCACAATGAAATATGTTATCTAAGATTCTGTGTAGAGAATGTGTCCTGTCTTTCAGGAGAAAGAAAAAGAAACAAGGGGGAAAAAGAGCAAAGGGTAACCTGGTTTTAAAAAGAAATTAATTGTGTAGAGTGTTTGCAATTTGAAAAAATATTACCTGATCAAAATCTGATGAAAACTCACCTGTATTCTAGTAGAATACCGTGCCTTCCTGGTAATAGCTGTAGTGAGAAGAAAGCCCCAAGCTTATCTTTTTATACTGTATCGTGTGTAACTTATACCTTGAGGATTTGCTGTGTATTAATGGAGCAAGTGTTAGTGTGGTACTTGGTGAAAGAGGATTAGTGTTCAGTCAGACAGTGAGATCATGTCTTGTTAAGAGGAAAAAAAAAATCAAGACAGACTTAGGAAACGATGGTGAAGGTTACTGTCACAATGTCATTTTATAAGTTTCCCTGGATTTTATTCACTGGCATTTAGAAATAGCTGAGCCATTCTACAATTTGGAAATGGATTGAGAAATCTATTCTTTGTAAAAGTTTTCTTTTTCAGGTGTTTTAACTGTGTTTTGTGTCAATCCCAAACTGATATGCTGGAGTGCAAGCTGGCCCTCTGGGAATTCATAGCAGAGATGTTGCCAGAGTGTTTCTTGGTTAATGAGAATGTTCCTGATTTTTTCAGCATACCAGTCTGAACTGGTTTACTCTGAATTAGGTATGAGTGACTTTACTCGGTGGGCTACATAATGTTCTTGTTTATTCATCAGCAGTCCAGGAAGGCTAGTAGGATGGGTTTAATTAAACCATGGGTGACCCAACTTTTCTTTACCATCCAGAGTACTGCTGTGGGTCATCAGAGTTCAGATTTCTATCCCAACACATGCAGTTCTTGTTCTTTTCTGTCACATGGTCATTTTTAAAAATTTTTTTACTTAGTTAAGGGATATCTGTATTTGGAAAGAGACTATAAAGATGATATAATGAGACTGCAGATCTCTGTTTTGTGCCAGTGATCTCAGATCAAGTATTCTCACGCTACAGGGCAACTGGTAATATCTAGTTGGCAGCCATGTAACTCAACTTGAATGCACTCCCTTGTTTGGGATTGCAGTAAGAGTTTCTGTGAGAAGTCTTGCCTGTTCACTGCCCTTTTCCTGCTTTCCCACGTGAGTGATGTGCACCTCTTTACAGACTAACGACAGAGAAATAACTTTGTGGAGCTTCACATACAGTCACTTCTGGGGAAAATGACTCACAGGAGCACTGTATTTACTATCACCTGCCCAGAACAGCCAGTCTTGCTTTGTTATGACTGTTCTATTATGGTCAGTCTGACTTTTACTGAAATGCATTCAGAAAAGAAAACTAAGCAAGGACAGACAGTTAAAAGCATTTCATCAAGAAAAGAAATTCTCCTCGGCGTATTAGTAGTCCTGCAGACAGGATGCTTTTCAGAATGGCTTTTTCAAGTGAACCCTTTAAGTTTCTCCTACTTTCCTGTCGTCTGCAGTCTGGCCACCTGTTCCAGTTTCTACCCAGTCTGCAATACCTTAATTTGTTAATGAATTTCCTGTCACACCAAAACGAGAAGGTGATCAGCAATTGCTCCCTGGACATACCCTCTAATAATAATTCTGTTTAAATCAAAACACAGTTCAGTTAAGTGTATAAGGAAGTCACGAAGTCAGAAACCTACTTCTTTGCTAATAACAAACTGTGACAGTTGGCTAGTGGTCTTTTATGTTGTTTAGTGTCAGTACAGTTATGCTTCTTGGGAAGGACTCTCACTAATTTCAGAGATGCCAGCCAAAAGCTGATTAAAATTAATTACATCCCTACGGAGGACTTGGCCTTTTCTAAGTACTAATTTGTACAAATTAAATAAAGCCAAATATACTATATTTGAAGAGGACAACAGAGAATAGATCTAGTCCCTCATTTGTAAAGATCTGCTTTGTGATCTGAGGAAGACATAAACGTTTAGTAAAACCTCAGTTTCATGAGCAGAGTACAAACCCCTACCATGCTGTCTTCTTGCTCCTCCAAGTTACCTCATTCTGGCTCACCCAGCCTCTTCAATTGTGGCAACATGAATTACAAAATGAAGAAATCATTCTTACTGAAAGAAAGAGGAAAAAAAACCAACCAACCAACTCTCTTCTATAGCATTGCTCTTAATCTGTATTAGCTTGTTCCCAACAAAATGAACAGCTGTGGCGATGCAATTGATGGGACTGCTTGGTTATGCGGGAGGTTAACAGGCTTTGCATAGCCTTTCTCTGACGGATTCCTGAAGCCACATTGTAAGTATAAAAGAAACCCTTGCAACAGGAAGATTCCATTGTGACAGTTACTCAGTAAGCATTTGTTTCTGCAGTCATCAATTCTAGGTTGATGAACCAGCCATTAGCTCTGCTGAATTCCTTGTTCAAGACTACGAATATGCGCTTTTTAGGTGAGTGTGAAATTAGAAATTAAGATCAATTCATTTGCAGTCCATCATTTGAGGAGTGGTGATTTGGTGATTAGTTGTTACTTAAGGAGTTTTGATGTTGCTCCCTTATCTTTTTTGAAAGATGAGTTATTTCTCAAGTTGAGCAAGATACTATGTTTAAATATGTTTGTTCATCAGAGTGTGAGTAGTCCTGGAGATGAAGACTCTCCAAATTTTTTACAAGTCATAGCAGGCATCGCATTCACATGGTTATATTAATGCCTTAGTAGCATCTCAGGGAAATAAAAGGCTTCTCTCCATTGTTATTTTTAAAAAATTATTTGGCTGATTCCGTTGGACTGTTTTCTGTTGTAACCTTGCAAGCTATTGTCACCTGTGCTGCCACAAGGCAGCACTTTGCTATTTCTAACCACTCCAACCAGAAGTGATGTGAACACCTTCTGCTATTGTTTCCTTTCTTCTTTTTTTTTCTTTTTGCAAAAACATCTAATGTAGAACTGAAAATGCGGTTTTTGTATTCCTTAATCTAATTCCCTCAAGAAAGGTGGCAGTAATACTAGCAATTTTGTTGCTAGATGTTTTGAAACTGCCTTGCTTTAAAGAATGTGGATTATATCCTTCAGAGAACTTCAGCATCTATGGAAGTGCTATTGGAAAACGTGCTTTTATGTGTGCTACTTATCCACTATGAGTAATCTGAATTTGTCCTGTGAAAATTTGCTTACCTGCAAATTATTCCAGCAGCTGAGCAAATTTAGCTTCTAATACATATATTTTGAAAAGTGCCTAGGGATGTTGGGTTTCAGTTTGTGAGATTCATGGTTATAATTACATGTTTGAGGCCTTGTCAAATAGATACATTACTGGGGAATTGTAATAGTGTTTTCATCTGAAAGCTGTTTCTTATTGAAAATGTGCCTCAAGGCATTTTTAAGGGCACTTAAAACTATGGCTTAACTAAATTTCCAGAACAGAATGAAGAGCTGGTTCTTTTAAGTTTGGAGTTGTGCTCCTCACTGCCATCAAGTCTTTTGTGTGAAGTTTCTTCTGCACGTGGCAACTCTTAACTGATTGCTGTTGCTCTCCCCTTTCTTATGTCTGTCCAAAACTCTTTCTGCACGGGTACAAATTCAGTTTATCTGATGTGTTTAAAGCAAAAGACCATTTTGCTGCTTCCCAGTGATTCACTAATTAATATCCTTGAAGTACACAGATTCCTGAAGCATGGATTGAGAAGCAATTTGCAATCTCTGTGTGGAGCTGCTATTTCACAGTAAAGCAACATAAACCTGTATTTCAGTTTTAAGTAAGCTGAATGGAGTGTAGTTTATCCCCCTACTGCCGTTGCTTACTTCTGGTGGCAGGTGACTTCTCATTACATTGCCTGTCTAGGTACCTTTGGAGTTTACCATAGTTCTTCTTAAAAGTCAGCAAAGAGAATGTTACTGGGTTTAGTAGTAATTGCATTAGGTAGTTGGTCGCTATTGTTCAGTATTATTGTTTAATTTCCCAGCACTGATGATACAGAATCATGGCGTAGCTTGTGCCTGCCAAGCGCATAGCTGGATACTTGAAACATCATCATGAGCTAACAAGTTATTTATTAATGAAGAATTGCAATATTCACTCGTGCAAACAGACTATTTCACCTTCAGGAGCATAAACAAAATGGCAGAATGCATTGACTACCTGTCTAGTAGTGCGGACTTGTCGAAAGCTTTTGAGATGCCAGTTTCCATGGCTTGACACAAAGATTGTACATCTTTTTCTCAAGCACCTACATGAACTGTTAGTCTTTCGAAGTCATGTAAAAATCCAGCTCGCAGTCGAACAGCAGCAGAAGCTAATCCTTCTGCAATGTGTGTAATATACACAGAGCAGTACGGAGGGCAATGCAAGTGTTTATGTTACTGACATCCAGTTATTTTTCCCATAATTTTCTCTCATGTTATGTAAATTCATTTATGGCTGATTTTTATACCACGCTTCTGAGTATATAACAGCTGCATTTTCCTACCCTGCTTAGTGCTGTGATTCATAAATTGTTCAGCTGAAGGATGTTGTAAAACCACTGTGTGATCTTGACTTCTTATATAATATGCTCTGATGACTCCAGTGGTATCTGTTAGTAAATGCGTTGATCCTGCTGAACATTGAATGAGGTGTAAAAATTGTGTATTTGTTACAAATGCTTTTTTTTCCATTTTTTTTTATATTTTTTCCTGACAGGCTACAGCAGTTTGCATTCTTTCATTTTCAACATCTCAACTTGTTTCGGAGTATTTTAGTTTTTATATAAAAAGATCTTCTAGATCTTGTGTGTATGTATAAAAGTAGCAATTTCAATCCTGTAACTGTCCTGAAGCAATACTGGTTTGTATTCAGCTTTCTGAATTTGAGTAGAGTTTATTTTATTTTACTTCTCAAAAAGAACAAGAAAGTATTTGCATGGGCTTGAAAAAATAGATCAGTCATATTAGAAAAGAGCTGAAAAAACAGGGGACAGATCCAATGGACAATACATTTCTACTCATCTATTCCATTAATACATAGCCAGAAAGGATTTCATTTTTGGTATGGAAGCAGTTCTTGAGTCTGTATGGATTTGCTGTCAGGCTGTTGATAGCTGAAGAGAAGAACTATTTCTCCTACGGTGTATGTTGAAGAAACTTGAAATGGGGACATGAGGCATTACCTGATAAGATTAATTATCTTTTGATCTTGTGCAGAGCACGCAGAGATGTGCAGATCTGTCACACTCCAATTCAGGTTATGCCTGTGTGTGACTGTAAAGAAGGAACCATGCTAAGTGTCATCATCTTCTGCACTGAGCAGTAGGGAGCCCTCTGGATTTACTTGTGAATCGTGAGTTATTAAGAGAGGAGTTCAGGGTGAATGGAAGCAAAACTGTCAGAGAGAGGAAGAACAGTATGTTTATAAAATTTTTATTTCACTCTTACAAAGTAAACCTGAAAAGCTTGAAATCCTGCATGGAAGGAAAGCCCTTTACTTTGCGGAGTTGCTTCAGGCTACTGTTATTTCTGTCTCAAGTTACTGTCTGTTGAAGCTGGAGCATACATGTAGGCTGCATAAGCATCTGCCAATTTGGGAAGTGCTGGTTTCCCCGGACTTGGACTTGCTGTATCCTCACCAACCCAGCTTGCTAGGCTTTGGAGTGGCCTGGTGAGAGAGCTGGCAGGAAGCCTTGGTTTCAAAGAACTTCACTGAAATAGTCTTTGTGGAATCAGTTTTCAACAAATTTGGGAGTTAACATTTACCTCCAGAAATGGTACAGTTCTAGATAAAATGTTGTTTCAGAATTTTGGGGCTTTTTGTTTTGGAGAACAGCAATCATCACACGCCGAGGAGGCACTTAGCTGCATATTACTGCCTTAAACCATATTAATCAGGAGTGGACTGAATTTTGAAATCCATACCAAAATGAAAAAGAAACAAATCTGAGCACTCATTTCAAGGACAAAGTCTAATTTCACTATTGGAGCACTTTGTTACTGCATATAATGAAAAATAAGCACTTGAGAGAAAGCTGAGCTATCTAACTGCTTTGGCACAGCTTGCTGAGTGGCATACCTGGCAGTTTACGAGCGAGTAGGCTTTCTGGTTTTTGTTCTTGTTAGTGTGCGTAACAAATAAACACTTTCTAAAAAAAACCAAAAACTTTTATGCAGAAAGCATGCGTTTCCTCAAAAACAGCAAGTTTGGTGGGACTGCATCTTATTCACAAATGGACAACAGCACCTGCTTATTGTTTTCAAACTACATGGCTATGATATGCAGTAAGGCTTGTTTGAATCTCGCCACCAGCGTGCACCGATAGCATACTAAAGCTGTTGCAGAATGATTCAGCACACTGAATAATTGAGGAAAAACTCTTTTTATTTGAGTTGCTAGATCAAGTGTTAGGTTTAGGTTGGAGATGTCTGACCCATATTCGTTTTGCAGATGCAGTAATTTTTAGGTCAAGTTATTTATGAAAAGTAGGTTGTAGAGTCAAGGAGAAAGTATAGAGCCATTGCCACCTTCAGCTGTGATTTTTACTTCCTATCTGACCATGTGTCTCTACAGTGTTAGCTGCTTTTAAGGATTCTTGGCATTCTGTCTTTGTTTTTTTAAAAGGATTTTTTCTCAGCAGTCTTATAATGTTTTAGAGCATGGATCCATTATCACGTAGAGCATAGGGTGATGGCATTGCTTTGTGAGCTGCAGAAATGCCTATTTAACGGTCTCAGGAGTATTTTCATCGAGTTTAATTATAATCAACATATATAGATGGCAAATTTGCAAAGGAATTTTGAAAACTGTACTACAGGAAGTGATACTCCAGATCTCTAATGAGGAAACAGATTTTTATTACAGAAGAAGCTTTATGGGAATAAGTCCAATGTATAGCTCAAATAAACAAATATTACTTGTTGGGTTGTATTAGCAGAATGATGAAATAGAAAACAAAGTACTGTATTAGGCTAAATTCCTAAAGAAGATGTATTTTTTCAGAAAGGCTTTATTTCAGTAGAGGTGATAAGAAGTTAGCAGATATGTTTACATTGTCCGTCTCTATGTACTGTTCACCCAAGTCAGTGGTTAGCAAGATCTGTGTTTTCTCAGTGAAGGATGCAGCTCTTTCCTATCTTCCCATTCTGTCTGTGTTTTTTTTTGTTTTGTTCATATGGTACTGTCTTCTCACAAGCCATGATGTAGGAATACCACTGCTCTTATGCAGAATTTGTCCTTCATGTAAGCAAAGCTGGCTGTGAAGCAGCCTCCTTAGGAAGGGGAAAAGAACTGTGGCTTTGTTGGCTCCTCTGCCTGTGACAGAGCTGAAAGTGTGTCTGTGAGAGGGTGAGAATTATGGTTCATTCCTCTGGTGGAAGAAACAATTGTCTGTCTCATCCCTCCAGATATTTTCTTGGCTTTAGTCAGGCCAAGAACTTAGGATTTCTGTTTTGGTGTTTTTTGTTGTTGTTGTTTTCCCATGCTGCAGCAATTAGATTCCAGTTCTGAGTACCAACAACCCAGTGTTGAGTGTTGCTCATTTCTAGAGGAACTGACTTGGCGCTGCCTTGTGGTTGTTACACTGCAGAAACAATTGTATCTGTAGTTTTGTAACAATCAATTACAAAAAAAAAAAAAAAAAAGAAAAAAAAAGAAAAGGAAACATTAGAGATACCTGAAGTCATTAAATTTTTAAAAACCACGGTGTGATAGTCAAAAAATTGCTTTCATTTAATTGGGTGTTAGGAACTTTTTGCCTGCTGAGTGCTTTAGGAGAGCAAAACACAGGCAACGTATTTATTCAGGCAAATACAGATTTAGAAAGCTTATCTTAAGGTACATTATTTTAGGTATTGTGTAGTTAGCCTTCTGGATTTGAGGTTGCTTCCTTTGATGGTCGTTGGAAGTTGAGTAGAGAGAGCACAAAGCAGTTTATGTACCATGCCATGCCATCATCCTTTTGTGCCGTCTACAGAGGAACCCAAGAAATATTGTTTCTGAGAAGCAACAGGAAGAAGAAACAGTGTTATAGGCTAGGGGATGCAAATTATAGTGATCAGAAGAAGTAGCTGGGAGGGTCTAACAGATAGGAGGAACCTTTCATGTCGTAGAATCATAGAATGGCCTGGGTTGAAAAGGACCTCAAAGATCATCGAGTCTCAACCCCCCTGCTGAGTGCAGGGTCTCCAACCACTAGACCTGGCTGCCCAGAGCCACGTCCAGTCTGGCCTTGAATGCCTCCAGGGACACAACCTCCCTGGGCAACCTGTTCCAGTGCATCACCACCCTCTGTGTGGAAAAACTTCCTTCTAATATCTAACCTAAATCTCCCGTCTCAGCTTAAAACCATTCCCCCTTGTCATGTAACTCAAAGCATGATGGCTATGATGGCATGTATTTAGAGAATTTGGTAAATACTCTTGGATTCAGATGATGTCAGAAGGTGGGAAGCTTTCTTAGGCCAGAAAAGTAATGCTACTTGACGACTGCAACCTGTAAACAGAGTCATAGCCACTGTGGCATCAGAAAATAGTGCCTGTAATTCATTTTTAGGATTCTGGAGTCCCTCTTTTCTTGCCAAGAACCCTAGAAACAACTTATGTCCCTTGTTAGGAGCTTAGGAACCTTTTCTCCTACCTCTGTGGCAGACGTCAAGCAATGAAGTTGTGCTTGTAGGCAGCTCTATGTGGAACTGGAGCAGTATGGGATGCCAGACAGAGCACCGGAGCAAGCAGGGAGGGTTGTGGGAGGGAGAAACAGGGCAGGCAACAAGGAGGGCAAGTTGAATGAACTGACCTGTGAAACGGAGGTTCTTAAGTGTGATTAAAATTATCTTGAAATTGGGTACTTACTGTCACTGATCACCTTTTAAAATGTTGATCTATGTTGTGTCTGCTTCAGCACAGCAGTTTGAAATTGAATAGTCTAAATGCTGTGTGTTTGGCTTTGTCGGAACAGAAAAGTCATAGAGCAGAAATCCGTCTTTAATCCCTTTAGTAATGCCTGAAAAAGAAACAGTCTTACTCAATTGCTTCATTAGTTATATACATGGGTGAGATCGTAGTTACTGATAATTAAATAGCTTTTTGTGCTTGTTGTAGTGCCATCTCGTGGTTCTTGAGTGAAAGTTCATACACTTCTGAAAGTTGTTTCACAGCTAAGGTAGATTTTATTCTACAGAATCACAGCAAGCAAAACTAAATGATAGTGTTTAGCACTTAAACAGCTATTTAAGGCTCCTGGCCCTTGGCCAGATTCCTGCCATGTTCAATCCTTTCTATATCAGGTAAAACCTTTGGGCAAAAAGAAGTTCTGAAACTCTCACCAAGGAGCCTGAGGAATGATAACACAACAGTCTTTAAGTGCAGTGACGATAATTACTTCAGGCCATTTTGCTTGTCCTTGTCCCTGGGTATAAGAGATATAGAGAACTGTGCTCAAGAAAACATGCTTTCTCTTTGCCTTCTCTCTGAACCGTGGAACATTAAGTGTAATCATTCCTGCTGGTATCTTAAGCACAGAATTTCTCCCAGAATAAACAGGGGGAGTGCAGTCCTCCTGCTGCTTATGTGCCTTGCTTGGAACAAAGGAAAAAGATCTACAGGAAGGTGTGTGTAGTTTTCTCTCCATCTCATCTCTACCTGCTCACTGGAGAGCTTGTATGCTGAGGATTATCTCTGCTAACTTCAAGCACTCTTTCTGCTTCCTGTTTTAGGAACCTCACTCATCTTATTATTGCCTAAACCTTGAAATAGAATGATCTTTACTCTGAGATATATTCCTTTTGTTTCCATGTCCTATTATAGAGTACGTTATTAATGAAAGTCTGATGTGATTAGGTTTTATTGTTGCTTTCAGCACTTGAAAACTAGGAACCGTGAAATAGCTTTGAAATGGTTATCATTTTGCAGCCTCCTGTTTTGTTGATATTTTCCACTGTTTCCCATTCTGTTTTGCTATAGCTTCTCACTTTTTATTGCATACTGAAGATTAAAATCATTTTTAGAAAAACATGTATTTGTATTCACCTTTTCTTTGAATACTAATTCCTATTTGAATGGCTTTTTCATAAAGATACTTCAGAAAGAACCTGACGGTTTTTAATCTCTAAAATTCCTTTGTAACTGTAAATATTATGAATCCTGCAGTTGCTGGCCATGTATAATTGAATAGCTCTGAAAAGAAGCTTTTGTTTCACATCTCAGTTTCCATAGGTAGTGGACATAATATGCTCACAGTATAGTGGAGAAGGCAGAGCACCTAAAGGGACTTCTGCTATATAGTATATTCCTAAATAATCTGGAAGGACTATGATGTGATAGTGCCATATACACAGTCCTGGAAGAAGAGGTGAGAACTGCTGTTTTCATTGCAGCCATTGTCTGCCAGTGGGTAATTAAATAGTCTATAGTTTTGGTAGCCTTATAAAATGCTTAAGTCTTCTACTGGTTGAGAGCTCTTAGATCTGCCCTGAGATGAAAGGGTACAGGAGAGGCGAGACAGTGAACTTCGGCTCTCAGTTATCAAGCTGTTAGGTTTGACCATTTTGAAAAAACTAACGAACAAAAAACAACGAACAACAGAAGACTCAGTATCTACTGCAATCAGTGAAGAAAGATTCTGTCATGTGTTCACAACCCTTCTCCCATTGTAGGCAACCTTGTTATGGCTTCAGGTGAGATTGCTAAGAGTAATATGCTGCTATACTTCTGTGAGTACGCAAAGTTACAAGGTGCTGACAAAATCAACTGACTGGTTACCTTCTGCAGCCTGCAAGAGAGCAACTTCTTTAATGAATTCATTGACTGGCTTACTGAAGTGATTTTTTTTTAATATACCATTTCAATATTAGCTAAAGCAAAAGTGAGATCAGAAAAGTGGTGGTTGCAACAACAAGAATGAGGACTAGTTGTTACTTTTAGTCATGACTTTAAGTATATTAAAGCCATTGAAGTCGGGTGTCTTTGAAAGCAGATATTTTAAGGCTGTGGAGCTGTCTTGCATATTCTCGTGCATAATTTTTCCTTCATACATGTGATAATATATTTGATGGTTGTATCCTAGAGCATCACATGTAGTAGAGGTGATCCAATATTCATGAGATGTATAAGCTCTGAAAAAAATGCCAGCATCCTGTATTCTCAGTTTCTGTTTCTGACTAGCAATGTCATCACCTGCTTCTACATATCTGGAGATTATTATTTTAAGACTTGAATGACCTATTTAACTGTTCTGAATTTTGAGTCATGGCTTTTTTCCTCCCTCATCGGCTGAATTTCTTCCATCCCACCCCCTCTTAGCATAAAACTGAGGAAACGTGAAAGATTATGTAATTATGTGAGGGACTGATCCCTGTAATGTGGGATCGCTTTATAAGCAAATTAAAGACAAATTTGTCATGGGTTCTCTAAAACTGGGAAAAGGAGGGGAAAGCAGTCCATGTTTTTAAGGCATATAAATAATTTTGTCTACCAGATATTCAGATACCAGTCCTCTGTCCCATAGGGGTGAAAACAACTTTTTGAAAGAAAATATATAAATATTAAATAAAATAATTACGTAAGAAATTATAAAAAGTTAAATGCTGCCAAATGATAGTTAAGACCCACAGAATTTCAGAAGCATGTGTGGACTTTTGCCTGCAAATATACTACTACGCCTGCCTTCCAGTGCACCTACGCAATCCAGAATTTTAATGTTAAGACGTAATCACTGGCCCGCACGGATGTCAGGTCAAATGAGCAGATATTTACAAATCTGACCTTTGTGTGATTTTCAAGGATCTGACTGCAGCTGTTTATTTAAGAACTGAAGCTCTTAGAGACACAAATTTTAAGATTTATGATGTGTAGAGACAATAATTTGTGTCTAGTACAATGGTGCAAAGCTGCTCCTGATACTTGGTGTTCCTAGGTCTGAAATAAAAGTCATTTTCCTGGAATTAGTGGCAATTCTTTCTACTACATTTAATTCCAGAACGCATAAATAATTCTTTTTTGTTAATGGTGACAAAAAAAAGGACATTAAACTACTTGAGTCCAGGTCCCTTTTAGTTAAACAAATGACTTGGATTTCTTAATTAAGGAATAATTGGATTCTGGCTCTCAAGTAAGTGGTGTTGTAAGGAAATACAACGTGTGAGAATAAATGGCTATGAGGTTGAAGCGATGAAGTTTATTATAACTTTTGCTCCACGATGAACTGCAGTATACTGCAGCTAAATAGAGTTACTCTCAGTGAAGCATGCCTATGCACTTATTAACATTTTTTCTATTTTTAAGTATTTCTTAATATCTGTATGTGTGTGAGAAAAAATCTTCACTGTGCTTCAGAAATGTTTTGCCTTACTTGACCAAATGTTTTTATTTTAGGCAAAGTGTCAGACTTCAACATAGTTAAGAATGATCTCTCAAATAACCAAGTGATACCTCAACAATTAACAAAAAGATCTGCCATTTCCATAAGTGACAACTTGTTTGTTACTGTCTTTAGGCAGAAAGTTTTATGAAAGAACTCTGTAACACACCTTGAAACTGATGAGACTCAGCACACACCTCACTCTGTAACAGTAAAAAACTGGCATGTGCAACTACTGCTAGGAAGAATCTTATAATTAATATGTTAAAAGTGAACTGGTGTCCAAAAAGTGGAGAATACTGTACATAACATCAGTATTAAATATCCTAAAGCCCTTCAGAGAATGTATACCCGTGAGTCTGAATTAGTAGTATGCAAGGATGTGAATTTATCAAGCAAACTGATAAAACTAACAATAAAGGAAGGAAAATACACAGTAATTATGACAGATTGTGATAGAGCAGGCTGATATTCTTGTTCTCATTGACTCTTTCATAAGGAAAGGGACTACAGCAGCTCTTGAAAGATATCCGGGAATGCATTTGTATTGTGCCATGTAACATGCTGTTTAGCTTGAGAAGATGATCCTTAAGAGATGAACTGCAAAGTGATGAAAAATTCAAGGCATCTAGTCTAAATCTACCCTCTTCCAGTTTAAAGCCATTTCCCCTCGTCCTGTCGCTACACACCCTTGTAAAAAGTCCTTTCCCAGGCCCCCTTCAGGTAGTGGAAGGCTCCTATGAGGTCCCCCTGACTCCTTCTCTTCTCCAGACTGAAGAGCCCCAGCTCTCTCAGCCTTTCCTCACAGGGAGGTTCTCCAGCCCTCTGATCATCTTCGTGGCCCTCGTCTGGACCCGCTCCAACAGCTGCATGTCCTTCTTGTGCTGGGGGCCCCAGAACTGGACGCAGTACTCCAGGTGAGGTCTTACAAGAGCAGAATCACCTCCCTCGACCTGATGGTCATGATACTCTTGATGCCACCCAGGGTACGGTTGGCCTTCTGGGCTGCAAATGCACATTGCCAGCTCATGTTGAGTGTTTCATCAGCTGACAAAGCCTTCTCCTCAGGGCTGTTGTCAAGCCATTGTCTGCCCAAGTTGTGAATGAAAATTTTAATGAAATAAGAACTGGTGTTCTGAAAGAGAGACTCCATAATCGGTGTAAGCGTCGCTCTTAGGCAGTCTTTTTCCATTTTTGCCCTATTGTAAGTAGTAGACAAATTAATTGATGTCTTAAAGCTGGAAAGCATCATTTGATTCAAACATGAGGGAAACTGACTAGGTGAATTGGAAGCGTGTCAATAGAATTAGAACAAAATTAAGCGTTTAGTTGCAAGGTCATGCAGTTAGGGACCAATTGCTAGAATTTCTGCTATTAGGTAGGGCTTTTTCAGTGCGTAATAACTGACAAGCAACACAAATTTATTAGTCAGCTACAAAATAATTATGATTTAGCAGTGATATGACAGTGAAAATGGCAATCATGATGCTCAGATATATCAAACAGGAGAAGTTAATTAATGCTGTTGTACTGTTAAGATTTCCTCAGGTATGTGGTGTATGTGGTACTGGTCAGATCAGATGAAATTAAGCTGGAGCATGTGCATTAATAAGAAGAATATTGGGAATGAAGAGCTTTGCTTTTCACTAGTAACTCACTGAGATGGGCAGGATAGTTTGCTCACAGCTTGCGATTCTAGGACTAGAGCTGACTTGCGTATTGCTAGACTATAATAGAGGCAGCTCCATGTAGTACGATTGTTGACACTTGATTGTAGATGTAGGCCAGAAGACTGCTTTGGTAAACCAGAAGAATAAGGCTGAAGGTCTTCTCTCTATAACTGTAGTTAGGAGCGTTTATCAGAATGGCTGAGTGCTTAAGAGATGGTGTCAGCTGAGAGTTAAATGCTTCTAAACCTGCTAATGAATAAACTTAGCCTGGAAGTAACAGTGGGCTTCAGAAATATATTGCCTGACCATTCTAGTCTTTGAATCATGTTCTTGCAGATGTTTCATAAAGAAGGAAGAATGGTTTCTGTAGTAGTTGGGAGACTTACACTGGTGCTCGCTGTTCCTTCAGTTACAAACCATTGATTTTAGTAGTGAAGCGGGGATGTCTTCCACGCACTTGAGATTTTCAGTGTGGCCTCTGCCTTCACTGTCTTGATTTTCCTCTGAAGAAATTCTGAATTCATTCTTTTGGTGATGAAGACAGCTAGAAAACATGTAATAGCAGCTTTTTTTTTTTTTCCTTCAAAGCCAAGTATTTGGTTCATGTTACCTCTCCTCCACCTTTTTTTTTTTTTTGAGACAAGGAAAGAGGGAACATATGTCTTTAATACCAGAAAGGCATTTTCCCTGATGCAGATTTATAGGATTCTTCTTGTAAAAGTTATTTTGAGCATATAGTGTGTCACTGAAATGAAATTGGCTGAAGCGTCTTAATAGCTTAAAGGAAAAATTACTAATTTTTTTTTTCAGGAATTCTTACGAAGTTCAAATTAAATTGCATGCATTTAGATCTCAGTGCAGTGTTTTTCTTCAACACAATTTTTGCTTTTTCATGTAGAGTACTGCTTTTGCTCTTCGTGAATAGCAAGAAGCTGGAGTTTATTTTCAATTGAGAACTTATAAATATGAAAGACTGCAAGTGAACAACATGATTTAGCAAGATTTGTGGCAACTATGTTAGTTTCTCTTGGTTTTTTTGTTTGTTTGTTTGTTTGTTTTTAATACTGGAGCTGAGTGTTTCTCAGCCTTCATATTGTCTAAGCTGTGGAGTGGTATCATCAACTGGGCTGAGGCCTGTTGACTGATAGTAGCTGAATACTTGGTCCTGACTTTGATTTCCGTGTTTGCTAAAAGAAAGAGGGGGAAAAAAAAAAAAAAGAATAGACAGTTACTCCATGGTTACCGTGCCATTAGTGTCTCTTAGCAAGTGACTTCAGTTTCCAGAGTTTGTATCTTGATTTCTACCTGAACTGAGCCTTTTCCATTCTTTGCCAAGAAATCCTTAACTGTGTTCTTAGGGAGAAGCAAATGAACAAGAAGAGATCTAAATGCTTTCTACTACTGTGGTTTCTTTATGGCATTCAAGTTGCTACAGAAATGATATAAGTCTCTCTTTCTGAAAAGTCTGGAAAAGCAGAGTTATTTCACAGATATATCTGGTTTTAATAACACAAACCCTATTTCAGAATAAATGAAAATCTGGTGAAAACTCGGATGGATTATGGGTCTAGTTTCATCTTTAAAAAAAATCATACATGGCCTAAGAATGAAAATACTTGGCTCCATTATGGAAATCAAAAAAAAATTGAGTTTTGATGGGTCTTTTCTTGATGCTGTAAGGTAACGTAATTGTTTTTTTTTTTTTTTTTTTAAAAAAAATTGAGTTTTGATGGGTCTTTTCTTGATGCTGTAAGGTAACGTAATTGTTTTTTTTTTTTTTTCTTTTATTCTTTTCTTCCTTAAAATCACAACTGGATGTTCAGGAGCTACAGTATATTCTTTTTACTTGTAACATATTCCTAAAAGGGAAGTCTGTCTGTATTGACTGAAAATAGTGAATAATGGCAGAGGAGCTTTGTGTGGAGTCATCCATCATAAGAAAGATCCCTTACCAATATATATGACCTTGCTGGAAGTTCACTGGTTCATCAGCTACAAGAAGTTTCACACTCACAGGCTCTCATCCTGATGGGGGATTTCAAACACCCACATACCTGCTGACAAGACAACACGGTGAGCTATCCAGGAGACTCCTGGAGCCCATTGATGATAACTTTATGGTTCAAATATTGGACAGACTGACCAGAGGTGAAGTGTTGCTGAACCTGATGCTCACCAATGCAGCGGAGACTGTTAAAATATCAAGATCAGAGGCAGCCTGGGCTGCAGTGACCATGCCCTGGTTGAGTTTGTGATCTCAAGGAACGTGGGCCTGCCAAACAGTGGAGTCAGTACCCTGATCTTCAAGAGAGTGAACTTCAGGTTGTTTAAGGAATTGTTGGACAAGATCTCCTGGGAAGAAGTTCTTACAAAGGAGAAGAACAAAGCTGGCTACTCTTTAAGGATGCCTTTTTGAGAGCATCAAAGCTCTCTATCTGTCAGAATAAGAAAGCAGGTAAGAAACGCAGGAAACCAGCATTGTTTAGCAAGGACCTCCTGCAAACTGAGGGGAAAAGAAGGGCAAGTACAGGTGGTGGAAGCAAAGATATGTCACCTGGGAAGAATACAGGGATGATGCTCAGGCTTGTAGAGATGGGTTAGGAAAGTGAAGGCACAGATGGAACTGAATTTGGTGAGGGATGTTAAAAACAAGAAGGGATTCTGCAGGTACATAGGTCAGAAGAGACAGGCCAGAGAGAGCCTCCTCTGCTAAATGAGAAAGGAGAACTAGCTACAACAGATACAGAGAAGGCTGAGATAATCAGTGAGTTTTGCCTCAGTCTTCACTTGCAGCCAGGATTCTCACATGCCTGAACCTCTAGGTATGAACTGGGGGAGGAAACTTCCCCCACACCGTAAGGGCAGAGCAATTCCAAGACTCATGAGACTGTGTACAAGTCCATGGGGCCAGATGACGTTTATCCCAGGGTCCTAAGGGAGCTGACTGATGTGGTTGCCAAGCCGCAGACCATCATGTGACTTTTCAATTAAGTCATGGCTGTCAGACGAAGACTCTGGGGACTGGAGAAGAGGGAAACATCATTCCCATTTACAAGAAGAGGGGGAAGGAAGACCCAGGGAACTACATGCTGGTGATCCTCACCTCTGAACCTGGGAAGATCGCAGAACAGATCCTCCTAGAAGACATGTTAAGGCACATGAAGGATGAGCAGGTGTTCCGAGATGGCCAACATAATTCACCAAGGGATGGTTGTGCCTGACCAATCTGGTGGCCCTCTGTAATGGAGTGATTGCATCAGTGGACAAAGGAAGGACTACTGATGTCATCCACTTGGACTTCTGCAAGGCCTTTGACATGGTCCCTTACCACATCCTTATTTCTAAATTGGAGAGATAAGGATTTGAAGCATGTACTCTATTTGTTGGATAAGGAATTGGTTGAACGGTCACAGCCAGAGAGTTGTAGTCAATGGCACCATGTCCAGGTGGACGCCGGTAACAAGCGGTGTCCCCAAGAGGTTCATCTTGGGTCCTGTACTTTTCAACATCTTTATCAGTAACATACGTGATGGGATTGAGTGCACTCTCAGCAAGTTCACTGATGACACCAAGCCGAGCAGTGCAGTTGATAGAGCAGAAGGGATTCCCTCCAGAGGGATCTTAATAAATTCAAAAAGTGGACCCTTGTGAACCTAATGAGGTTCAACAAATGCACTTGAGTCAAGATAACCCCAGATAAGTTCATAAACTGGGAGAAGAACTCCTTGAGAGTAGCCCTGATGAGAAGGACTTAGGGGTCCTGGTTGGTGAAAAACTGAAGATGAGCCAACCTCCAAGGGCTGAAGCACCTCTTCTATGAATATAGGCTGAAGGTACTGGGCTTGCTCAACTTGGAAAAGAGAAGACTGCAGGGAGATTACATTGCTGCCTTCCAATATTTAAAGGGAGTTCAGAAACGTGAGAGGAATCAACTTTTTAAACAGGTAGTTAGTGATAGGACAAGGGGAAATGGTTTTAAACTAAAGGAAGGGAGAATTAGTTTAGCTGTCAGGAGGAAGTTTTTGCTGAGAGAGTGGTGAGGTGCTGGAACAGGCTGCCCAGGGAGGTTGTGGATGCCTCATTTCTGGAGGCATTCAAGGCCAGGTTGGACGGAGCCCTGGGCAGTCTGATCTAGTACTTGATGTAGTGGTGGCAGCTCTGCCTGGGGCAGGGGTGTTGGAACTTTATCCTTGAGGTCCCTTCCAATCCAAGCCGTTCTATCATTCTGTGGTCCTGCAGAACTGGCATCTTACAAGTATGTGAGCTGTTATACATGGAATTCTGCAGCTAATTGAATGTAGATGTATCTTGATGACACACACAACTGAAGTCAACAGTTTATAACCAGGTAGAAGCAGTCCACAGTGAATTTTGTAGACACCAGAATACTGCCTTGCAGCTCCTATTATTCTTGAAGATTCATGTGTTTGGACTAGGTGATCTTGAGAGATATCTTCCAGCTCCTACAATTCTGTGCTCATGGATTTATCAACCCCTTCCATTCTTGCCCTTCTACTGGCTCACATCTTTCTATCTCACAGAGCTTTTAGAGATGCATCAAAATAAGTCCCTCTTTTATCAAGAATAGAAATTAACCAGTTTTACGGGAGCTGGGCTGCATGAGCTAAGAAAAGAGTTGAAATAAGATGGGGTTATAAACCAAGGCCTGCAGTTTCTTCTGTCTTGGTCCGTTCGTGTTTGATGTGAACAAAGTAGTTTCATTCTCCTTATAGTGGGAAAATGTAAAGGCAGATGCATGAAATGGAAATTAACTTGAGCTTGTAGAAGCTAATTTTAACCTAAAAAGATTTCTCTTTTATATTAATGCAATGTCTTTTCTTCCTCCTTTCCTCAAGATGGCCTAAAACTTTACAATTTGTCCTCAAATGACACAGAAAGGCAGATTGCCCCTCATTAATGGTTTTGATAAAAAAAAAAAAAATAAATTACCAAGCATGGGCCATTTCAAACTGCTGCTGCAACCTCTTAATTATTTAGTAGTTGCTAAAGAACAAAGCCTTTATCAGAGTTCTGACACTTTAAAATTTTGATTTGGTTTTACCTGCAGGCTTGAGGATGCTTTGCTCTCAGAGAAGAACGTATTAATGTAGAAGGAATCAATGAAAATCAAAGAAATTAGACAGGGGAAAGGGAATGCACTGAATTCCTATGCACATAAAGACTAAAACAACAGCATACTATCACAGCAAAGCTTTCAACTGCTTCTGATAAGATGTTTCACTGATCCAGTAGCGGCAGTGCTCATGAGATGTTCTTCATAATGTAATAGAAAAGGGAATGTTCTTGGAATTAATGATTTGGATTGAACCCTCTCTGATAACAAACTGAAAATGTTTAAGAAAGTACTTTTCAGAAATCCAGCTGCCTACTATTTGTCATATAGTTTCTGTCTCATTGTTAATTACTAGCACATCTGCCAAAGTCCTGCTTTATGATACAGATAGAAAGATTCTGTCTTCAGAGCTTCTGACTGTAGTACAAGTAGGAATGGTGGTACCAGGTGGGGGAGTAATGAGAAAACTGAAAGTAGCTTAACTCCTGGTATTTAGTTGTGATCCGTCACTCAGACAGAATCATATTTTGTAACTTTTTTTAGTGCCTGTACTTGAAAAAAGTATTTATAAAATATGAACAATATTATGCTAAAATTTCAGAAACATCAGTACATCAAGATGTCAGGTTTAATGCAGTGTATTTTTTCTTGTTTGTAAGTATTCCTAGTAATTCTGTTTGCATTTCTGAGCACGTGTACGTGTATGTACATTAATGTGAAAATAAGACTTGCATTACCTAAGGTGTTACTGGGATGGTGAAGCTAGGTTCTTAACTGAAGTGTATCATGGGAACAAGAACGACAGTGATCATAGGAGGAAACAAGAGTAGCTTGGATTATGTGTATTGAGGAAAAAAATCCACACAATTAAGTATTGGAACAGTGTTACTGAAGAGATAATACACTTCACTGTTACATGAGAAGGAGTAATGTATTTTGTTGCTAGTAGTGATTTAAGAAAGCTTATGCAACTTAACAAGATTCATAATGGCAAGATCACTTGATTATGTACCAAATAGAGAAAAGAAGGGCAACTCAAGGAGAGTGTAAATACGACGTTAGGATGTGCAGGGACAAACTTATAAAGGCAAAAGCCCAGCTTTAACTCAACTTGGCCATTGGGATAAAAGAGAACAAAATACTTTTTTTACAAATATATTAACAGTAAGAGGAGGGCTAAGGAGAATGTCCATCCTTTACTGGATGCAACGGGAAACGTGACCACTGAGGGTAAGGAAAGGCTGAGGTTCTCAATGCCTTCTTTACGTTTGTCTTTAAAAGTCAAACCAGTTATCCTCAGGATACTCAATCCCCTGACCTGGAAGTCTCAGATGGGGAGCATAATGAGCCCCTCACAATTCAGGTGGCAGCAGTTAGAGACCTACTGCTCCACCTGGACTGCCACAAGTCCATGGAGATGGATGGGATCCACCGGAGCGTGCTGAGGGAGCTGACAGAGGTGATAGCCGAGCCGCTTTCCATCATCTACCTGGTCAACTGGAGAGGTCTTGGAGGATTGGAGACTTGCCAGTGTGACTCCCATCTACAAGAAGGGTTGTAAGGAGGATCCAGGGAACTACAGGCCTGTCAGCCTGACCTTGGTGCCGGGTAACGTTATGGAGCAGATCATCTTGAAGGAGATCACACAGCATGTGTGGGACAAATGGAGGATCAGGCCTAGCCAGCATGGGTCCATGAAAGGCAGGTCCTGCTTGACTAACTTGATCTCCTTCTATGACTGAGTGACCCGCCTGGTGGATGAGGGAAAGGCAGTTGACATAGTCTACCTAGACTTCAGCAAAGCATTCGACACTGTCTCCCACAGCATTCTGCTGGAGAAGCTGGTAGCCCAGGGCTTGGACAGGTACACTCTTTGCTGGGTAAGGAACTGGCTGGATGACTATGCCCAGAGAATGGTGGTGAATGGATTAAAATCCAGCTGGCGACCGGTCATGAGTGATGTACCCCGGGGGTCTGTACTGTGGCCTGCCCTGTTCAGTATCTTTACTGATGACCTGGATGAGGGCACTGAGTGCACTCTCACTAAGTTTGCAGATGACACCAAGCGGGCAGGAAGTGTCAATCTGCTTGGGGGTAGGAAGGTCTTTCAGAGGGATCTGGACAGACTGGATCTCGCTGGACTGAGTCCAATGGGATGAAGTTCAAGACCAAGTACTGGGTCCTGCTCTTTGGCTATAACAACCCCAGGCAACGCTACAGGCTTGGGGCAGAGCAACTGGAAGACTGTGTAGAGGAAACGGACCTGGGGGTATTGATATTTGACGATGCTCAGCTGAGCATGAGCCAGCAGTGTGCCCAGGTGGCCAAGAAGGCCAATGGCATCCTGACTTGTATCAGAAACCATGTTGCCAGCAGAACAAGGGAAGTGATCATCCCTCTGTACTCAGCCTTAGTGAGGCTGCACCTTCGGTATTGTGTTCAGTGTTGGGCCCTCGCTACAAAAAAGACATCAAGGCCTTGGAGCGTGTTCAGAGATGGGCAACGGAGCTGGTGAGGAGTCTGGAGCAAAAGCCTTATGAGGAGCAGCTGAGAGAACTGAGATTGTTTAGTCTGGAGAAGAAGAGGCTGAGAGGTGACCTTATTGCTCTCTACAACTACCTGAAGGGAGGTTGTGACAAGCTGGGGGTTGGCCTCTTCTCCCATGTAACAAGCAATAGAACTAGAGGGAATGGCCTCGCATTGCACCAGAGGAAATTCAAGTTGGACATTAGGAAATACTTCTTCTCCAAGAGTGTGGTCAGGTGCTGGAACGGGCTGCCCAGGGAGGTGGTGGAGTCATTGTCCCTAGAGGTGTTTGAGAAATGTTTAGATGTTGTACTGAGGGACATGGTTTAGTGGGAAATATTGGTGGTAGGTGGATGGTTGGACTGGATGATCTCAGAGGTCTTTTCCAACCTTGGTGATTCTATGATTCTGTGATTCCATTTATGCTGTTAGATGACTGACTTCTGATCATTTTTTACCAACCGTATTTAGTTGGTGCATGCTATCTCCGCTGAATCCATCTTAACTCTCGTTCAGCTGTCACAACCAGATGCCTCCGTCATGGCCACCACTGATGGTCATTGACTGAGCAAGGCTACGGGTCAGGTTAAGAGGAGCCGGGGGAAGTACGCCACCACAAACAGGTTTGCCAGAGAGGTTGTAGAATCTTTCTTCTTGGAGAATTTTAAGACGCATTTGGACAACGCTCAAGGTAATCTGTCCTGGTGTCACTTGGCTTTTAGCAGGAGGTTGGACTACATGAACTCTGAGTTTCTGTCCAACTTGTTGATTCTGATATTTACTGGAACCTCCAGCGTTACAGAAAATGCAGGTAACAACACTTCATCAATTTTTTATTAGTACATTTTGCAAGAACTCTATTAAAAAGACTGAGAAACCAAAAATACTTTTGTATTAGATATGTATCCAGATATTGCCTGGTTAGCTGGTGTGATAGCAATCTGTTAGAGAAAAAGACAGCTTTGGGATCTGCCATTTCCAAATTCTGCTAAGGAAAATTAAATGTGAAGACTGTGTCAATACTGAAGACTGTCATGAGCCCTTACTTTGATCAGAAGCATAAAATACAATCTTTTATGAGACCAAGTAAGCATTTAATTATTTGTTAGAAAATCAAAATGAGATAGTAAAATATGAATGTAAGCTAATATATTTTTTGTCAGGTTGTGTGAATAAGATTCTAAATCCCAATCTGATCTAATCACTTTCATGGTGAATGCTTCATTAAAATTGGAATATTTTAACCTCCCCCCCGCCAAAAAAAAAAAAAGAAACAAAAAAGAAAATCTATTTTGTAAAATTAGCATTGTGTAATTAAAAATATTTTGTCACCAAATTTTCCCCTAGTTATATGTAAACATTAGTCTAGAGATCTGGAAAAGATCATGTAATGATGATGTACTGCAAAGATAAATGTAAAAGATCCTGTAATGTGTGTACTTTCCATCCTCATGTACTGATGTGTGAGATTGCAGGTCAGGTATGTAACATCCTTACAGTGCTTAGCATGAGTTTTGATTGAAGTTTCTTTTTATGCAAAAATCTGTAACATTTTTTAACGCTATACCATTCAGTTAAACATGAAAGCACTTAAACTGTCTGAACCTGAGAAAAGGCTCAGACCTTTACTTCGCAAAGTAGACGTACCTGCTGTGGAGTATGTCTTCAAGTAAGCAAGTATGGAGGGAAAAAGTAAGCAGCTGGCTTCCTGCAAGAATGTCATTATTTGTTACAAGTATAGTCCATTTTAAACCTATGCCCCTGTCAGCAAGTGCAGTAGAGAGAAAGACTTGTATTCGAGTCGTGCACAATGCTCCCCTGAGCTCCTCCTAGGGCAGTGCACATCATTGCAACATGCTTCACTTGTATCTGTATGCTTAGAGACACAGCCAGCCCTGTGGTTACAAATGGAATGTTTTGTAAGATTAAAGGTTTATGACTGTTACTAAAAAGAGGGCAGGTTGGACGCCTGAAGCACCGAATGAATATGGTACCGCCAGTTCAATCTTCATTTTGTTTAATATAGTTCAGTTCTGGCTGTACTGGCAATCTTTTTGACCTTGACTTGCTGCAAAAAGAAAATACTCATTTTATGTAAACTTCAGGGTATTGAAGTTGAAGATAAATGTGTTGATAAAAAATGTTTGATTTTTGTCAGATTTTTAATTTCTTTTTTTTTTTAGTTATTTAACTGTGACATATACAATAGGACTGCTCACATGCATGAATTTATTTAGATGTATTGATTTTCAAAGCACTGAGTCCTTTGAAATCTACTGAATAGCTGAACTGAAGGTCACAACAAGATTCTTTGATTTACAGATGGATTCTGTTCTGACTTATCTGTGAAGACAATAAAATGAAATGAGAGTTTTCAAAATTTAGTCTTATATGTCATTTTTTTGGCTACCTGTGGAAATTCAAAATGTAATTGGTTCATCAGGAATTACTAGGAGCTATTGTGAGTTTCTGGTGGCACTCAGTAATTCGGGCAAACTATTATTGAAAGCAAACCAATTAGCTGTAGAAATAGAGAATAGAGAAAATATAACATTGATGCAGTAGTGATGTATGCAAGTTTAAAGTTAGATTATGGAATTTATTTGTGTCTGAAACTGATGAAAAATCCCTACATAATTTTCTTTAAATGATTATATTATTAATCATTATGTTGATGGCCTTTGTAAGATGAACTATTCTGAAAAATACAAGAATTCTGACAATGAAGCCTAGTTACTAAATTACACGTGATATATACTTGTATTTTATTTATATACTACACAGAGTACATATATTTATATAATGTGAGAATGAGAAAACAGGAAGTGAGTGGAGAAAAGGATATGGATTTCAAAAATCCATTGCGTTACAGAATTTCAAAGGTTCCACTGAGGAACTGCAATGGTAAATCATGAATTTTAACAATTCAGTAGCTACTCGACCAAAGTAGTTACTGGAAAAGGTAGTAGGACTTCCCAAGAGCCACAAAATTTCCTGGTTTTGTAAACCAGGATTTTTTTTAAAAAGGTTTTTTCTCTTATTTCACATAGAATCATAGAATTGCTAGGTTGGAAAAGCCCTTCAAGATCATCAAGTCCAACCACAACCTTCTCTATGTGATAGAGAAAAGGAAATTTGTGTCAAATGGAAGGGTAAAGAAGGAACTAAGAAATATCTGTAAATGCTTTGGAGCTCCAAATCCACATCATTACCATTCAGCACAAATGGACTTTGGGCCTTCCAGTACTTAACGGGTGTTTATAGATCTAATGACTGCAATCCTGCCTGTGGCAGGGGTGTTGGAACTTGAAGGTCCTTGAGGTCTCTTCCAACCCAAGCCATTCTGCGATTCCATGAATGCTCAGAGGTTTGTATTTACAGTACCTGATTCAGAGTTGATCCAATAAATCAACAGGAGATATAATAAGCTAGCATTTCCTTACTTGTCACTTCTTGCTGTGTTTAGTTCAGGTACAGTCTGAGAAGAAATCAGACAAATATTAAGTATTTTGGTAGGTTGTTGGAATTCTGAGAGAAAATAGAGCATAAGTGAAGGAATGTAAACAGACATTTAAATTAGTTAATGAAATATGCAGAAGTTTTATCAGTGGTGTGGTAAAAGGCACGGATGTTATGACCTAGCTTACAAATTGATTAGTGCATACATGGCCTGAAGAATTCAGACCATCGTGAGGATAGGTTAGGTATGATAGAGTTTTTAGATACTATCAGTGGTTTCTATATAGTTAACTTCCAAGATACAGTGTTACTTATTTTTAAAATTTCATCTTTTTAGTCTTGTGTCTACTTTTTGTTGGTCTTTTGTCTAAGAAGGAAATACAGGACAAAAATTATATTACCTTGCATAAGAGATTGTCGTCATTTAGGTTGCAGTGAAATTTAAGAGTTACTTAAGTCTTGTACTGGCATTGATTCATGGGGTAAATTTCATACGTATGCAAGTGATCCTTACTACCTGTGTCTATTTCACAGTTACTTGACTAAGTATTTGAGAAAAGATATCTATTGTAATTATTCATATGAATAAATGCAAAATGTAACGCCTGTAATTAGGCACCCAAGTGATTTAGAAGTTCAGTCCTCTTGAAGATGAAGATTGATGGTAGAAAAATATAAATGCATGGATCTATGTAGAGAGAAAATCCAAATAGAGGTTGTGTATGTCTCTCTAGAAGACTTGACTGGAACTCAAAGTGGAAGTCATGCTCTTAGTAGAATTTGCTTATTGCTTGTTTTGATTTCTTCCAGCTTTTAAAACGCTTACCCACCACCATAAACAAACGGATACTTTTGTGGCTCTCAAGTCATGTGACAGATACGTTTTGACAGTCTTTCAAAACAAAGGAAAAAGCCCAACAAACAGTAGCTTCTGGGCTCGGAAGATATAAGTGACATCCGGGAGACTGAGCATAGAGGATTAAGGTGTGGAGAACCGAAGCTGGCATAAGGGACACATCTCTGATTTATTCATTTCTTTGTAATGCAGCAATACAAACAAGAAAAGTAAGCAAGTAATTTTTATTTAAAAAGAAGATTAAATGTTGCTTTTGCTAAGGATTTGTCCCTGCTACCTACCTCTCTGCTGAAATTTTTAATCTTTTGTTCATTTCCTTTGCTGTGGAATCTAATCAGTCTGAAGTTCATCTCAGGAGACAGATTCAAAAGCTTGAATTCTGTGACTGTTATCAATGGGCTGAGTGTTAATCCAATAAGATTTCTGTTTCTTCTTACTGAATGTAATCCTTATCAATATTATGGCTTCTGAATAAACATCTAGAGATATTTACCAATTAGACTGACCATTTTTAGTTATTATATCTTAACAATATCTATCTTTATGACAGAATTCAAATAGAATGTTTCAGCGAATTCTTTGGAAAAAGCCTTGATGTACTGCAGCTCACTTTGTTACTGGTTTTCGGGCTGATTGAAGCAATCACAAGTTTTCCTGAGCATACCATTCTGTTATCTTTATCTTTGCGGAGCTGCCCTTTTAGTTTCTATCATTGGCAAAGCAGACATCTTTGTTTTCCTGTTTCTAGAGATGATGGTGTTTCCCGCATGTCATAAGGAACTTCGGAAATTTGTGTTGAAAACCTTCTGAAAAAAAACCTTCATCAAAGGCTACAGCTCAGCAGTAAGCTGTAGTCAGAAACATAAAGAACTAGTTTTTGTAGTATTTGACCTCATGGTACCCTTGCTTATGTGGTGTGTAAACCAGATTTTATTTCGGTCGAATTGCTGGGAATAAATAATGATCTCACCTTGAAAATAACCTAAGTTGGTATTCTACTCGCAGGAAAAGAAAAAAAGGTTTGTTTTGAATTATAATCTAAAGCCATATCTTGCACATTACATTCTTTTGTCTCTTGTAATGAATGAAGCACTGTATCACAAAAAATAATATAACATCATTGAAAAGATAATTAATTTATATCTAGAGAACACAAAATTAATTTGTGAACATTATGTAAATTGCATTTCTTTCGTGATATCAAATTCAGTATTGCCGCAGTAAGTCATTTTTTTAAACAAAATAACATATTGCTTAGATTTCTGTATTAGAAATGGAAATGTACGTAACTCCATTCAGTATGTCAGCTTTGAGAAACGCTATTCTTTTCTGTAGCCATTATCCTTTTTTCCAAATCAATCTGCCATATATGGCTTTTCCACAGTGGCTTCAAACCTAGTCTGTTGGTCACAAAAGTGCTTGTTGTTGCCTCTTGTAATATGCAACAAAGGTGAACAGCTACATATTTTTAAACATACAAAATAAAATAGTATTTAATATGCTTTATGAAAATTGATTATTGCCAGATTAGCTGACAAATGTGATAATGACTGGGCAGTTTTTATACTCTAACGTTTCTTAATCACTGGCTTATTTTTATTTAGTATGTCCCTTTCATTTACAAGATCTGTTCCATGCACATGGCAGTGTTTCTGCAATTATATTGTGAACCCCTTGTCTGTTATTTCTTATTTCATTTTCATTTCACTTACAATGCCTGACAGTTTAGGTATTGAGATGTTTCTCCAATATAAACTGTTTTATTTTAATATTGTTCTTGTGGCATGAAAAAATCTCAAGGCTCTGCATTTATATAAAGCTCGTATTTGTTTGATCTTCTTAATTCTTGGCCTTGTTCTGGTGGGCCTGGAAAGGGAGTCAAATATTCATCTTGAAACAAATGTATCGTAAAAAGCAAGTCCTGTGACGTATCTGTAGTGCTTAATGGGTTATATGGAAGCTGCCTGCAGTATCACAAGATGGAAGGAAAAGCATGGAAATATATTTATGTATGTACACATGTATATATAGATGAGAGAGCGAGAATTGTTATTTTGGAGCAGGGAACATTTTTACATAGTAGAATTTTTCATGTAGAATTTACATATACACAGAAGCTCTTATTTGTTAAAGAACAATCTTGCATGTCTTTACCCTATTAGGACTCGTATCTGAAGCATCGGGATATGTGAGCACATTTTCTTATTCCTATAAGGATAAAATTCTGTCTGAATCCAGAAAGTTTCTATGTTTCTTTTACTCTGAATACAGAGAAGATTCACGTTGCTGTTTGTGGAGGTACCAGATGAGTTTTGCTCTGTCCTTTACACAGTTGCTGATGAAATAACACGTCTTTTGTTCTTCCACATGAGGTCTGATTATTCATTGTCCTGGCAGAAATTAGGGCTGATGATGCTTCATCTTGTACGCATACTTTCCTCACAAATCATGGATAATCCTGATGATTTCATGAGGTAAAAACCTTGATGGAATATTTTAAGAATTCTTGTTGCCCTAGGATTGCATTGAATTTGTCGCTGTTAATGGTAAACATAGCGGTAGCTCAAGATACAAGGAGGTAAGAATCAAATGAATTTGAAAACGTGGTACTTGATCAGCTAGTCATCATTAGCAACACATTAATGTAATGACAAACCTCTTATGTGTGTTTTCTTTGAACTGCTACGTGACTGTGTGCTTTGAAAGTGAAAAATCAGGAAGTGTGGAAAGTGAAGTGAACTTCCAGTATCTTTTCTTAGGCTTACAATGAATCCCAGCCTGTATTGCTACAAGCTCAGCATTAAGGAAGTGGAATTGCATGTGCCATTTTAGTTTTTTTTCAAAACTGTCTCTGTTAGGCTGGTGCATGGCACATGATGGAAAATATAATTTATTAGTGTTAAAATGAAAATTGCGTACACAGTAATCATTTTAAAAATCTCATTAAACATAGTATCTGCTTTTTTTTTCTGAAAATTAAAATATACATGAGCAGAAAACTTGAGTAGATAGGTAGGATGCTCTTAAACTCAGAAATCTCATTCTCCGTAGGAATGTTCTCTTTTGGATTTTCAGCAACACTCTTTGTAACTGCTGAAATACATACACGGAGGTGAAGGTGCCATTTGGCTAAAATTGAAGTTTGAACTTGACAACTCATTTGCTACTTGAGCCATAAATGATGAGCTATATTTACACAATCTGCAATTAGTGCCAAATTAATCATTAAGTAAGGTTAAGAGAGCAATGAACTGTTTAAATCACATACCATCTGCTTGTCTGCCAGATCTGATTCATGTGGTACTCGTGGAGAACTGGGATTTGGACCACTGGTCTTCGCTTTCTCTTCCCATGCTGGGAGGCAGAAAGTATGGCTGATTGTATTTTTAACAGTTTCTGTTCATCCATTCCAACCTGTAAGGGACTGATTAGAAGTCCAAAGGAAGTCATTTTGAAAGGCAGGCAGCCAGTTTCCAGTGAGATACTTCAGAGGTGAATGAATGTATGAGCAGTGCAATTGTCTGAGTAAATCTTAGTGGCTTGCACTGCAGTCTGCTTGGTCTGTGTTCCGGATGGTTTGTTTCTTTCTTTTTTTTTTTTCTTTGTTATTCCAGGAAAGCAAAAAGAGGCTATTGTCCTTCAGTGATTTATACTACACTGAATTACCCTTCATAGGGCACGTTGCAAACATACCAAAATGTCTTCACCTATACTCCTTGAAAGCCAACAACCAGAGGCTGAAGAGGCTGAAGTATTTCCCTGAATTTGTTTTTTCATTTCAGCTTTAAACACTTACATAGCTCTGTTTGCTCTTTATTTCACAGAAACGTTTCAGTGTATTCAGTAGCTTACTTTTACTGCGCAATGTTGATCATGATGTGGATGAGCATAGGCATTACTTGAACCTGGGTGACTCTCTGAAGTCTTTGTAGGCTTAAAGATATGAAGCAAATCTTTAACAAGTGTTCTGTGGATAAAATCAATCCTAGAAATTCAATATCCAGAGATAAGAAAGGTTAGAAACTAAGGTGAATTGTTATTCTAATTTTACTCTGTGTCCTCACAGTCACAAACTAACACCAGGTTAGAGCCCATGTCCTATTAATGTTCCCATTGTACATCACGCTTCTTGTATAACTTCAGAAAGCCTCTCAGTGTCTCTGTAACTGAATTCCCCTGCTTTTGGATGAAATTCAGTGGGACATCTTAAACTCCGTGTAATGCTGTGGGATAGCTACTTATAGATTTTTGAGGTGATTACATATTGCAGCAGTAGTAGTATATAAATAACTAAAAGAATTACCCTACAAACGCAGTACCATCAAAGACTTTTGCTGCCTGCAGTTCTTGAGTTCAAAGGAACTGTCTTTTCATTTTCAGGGGGAAAAGTATTAAACATCATTATCTCAAATCTCCTATTTTAGGTGCTTGCCTTGCCGGCATCCTCTGAGAGCTAATGAGTATTTATAGGCAAAAACTACACACCCACTTATACACAAAGTTTGTATGTTTACCCTAACTTCAGTTTAGATGCAAGGAGTGACTTCAATTAGCAAACAGTGCAAATCGAGGAGGAAGAAAGTGGGTAACAGAAATAAGAACGAGGGCTACATCTCTACCTGTTTGGGTCACTCCAAGCACTCCAAGTTTATTTCCATGGAAACTACAACAGATGCAAAGAGCACAATAACATTATTTGACAGAGCAAATTCTCAGTTACAAGATACTATTTTGCAACACAGTCAACACCATTAGCAAACGTATTTTCAACAGTGATGAACAAGAGCCCCCCATGCTGCGCTCATAAAAAATCTGCTTGGCTGACCAGAATGTGGCTTGTCTTTCATGTCAGTGTTGCCACTGCCGAAGTGCACTACCCACCGCCTCACTGTGCTCACATCCAATGTTTGGTCTCCATAAATGTTTAGCAAGCATTAATGAATATCGGTGCAATTTTTTCCACGTGTAGGAATGCAATGACACAGTGAAGTGGTTCATCTGCACTTCCATGTCAGGCACCATTTTGTCAGTCTGTCCCTCTGATGGCATCTGTTTCTGTCTGTAATGTGTTGCCTCATCTTTTGAAGGTCTCATATTTTAAAAGTAAAATAAGCAAGCAAAATGTGATTTAAGCCTGATGTTTTGGGGAGGATGTTTGTCTGTTCTTCTAAAGTAAAGCTGCTAGTAAGAACAGGATTATGCTAGACATGTACTGATCATTATCATTATTTGGAAAAATAGCAAAACTATTTTAAAACTTGTGTTTTTCATACTTTGATAAGTGCCATAATTTCAACTGTGGGAAATCCCTCTCTGGATGGTGTAAAAAAAAAAAACAAAAAAAACCAAGGCCTTCTTTTCAGCAAAGCTTTTATATTACCCTGTTCTGTTAGCTGCCACTCAAATGTCCATAACCTTTGCTAGATTGTCATTCAGTGCAAAGTAACCAATGTGCTACTTGATCAAGCTGCCAAGCTTAACTTATTTTGACTAACTCTTTACACCATGGTGCGTCTACCCAGCTTATTCTTAAATGAGTGCATTACTTTGCAATTGTGAATGAGGGATATGAAGCCAAGAATTTTGGAGATACTTGTGTTCACATTGCTGCAGCAATTACCTTCCGATGAGCTGGTTTGAAATAACACGTGCTTCTTGTAGTTCTGGCTAAGATATTATGTTGCCTTATGACTGCGCTTGTGTTGATTATAATTGAATTGCCAATTGCTGTCAGGTTGCACTAAGCGCATCACTAACAACAAATTTCTGCTAATTTATTCTTGTACTTGGCTCAGCCTCAAAATTTCTGTTCATTTCTTCTTTTCTGCAGTTATCCCATAGAGGGTTTCCATGTAGTGCATACATAGTTGTCCAGCATGAGCTTATTCCTTTCCCCAGAGTTCTCAAATACATCACCTTTGGAATCACAGCTATCTCACTGTTTTTGTATCAGAACATTCTCCATACTCAGGCTGTATTTTCATTTTTTCTGTTCATAACGACTGTCAGAATTTATCTTCACCTATGATTTCTTTTATAAGATTTACCACATTGTTGCTTTGCTTCTCTCACTGCTTGTTACTCATCAGTAAATGGTAATGGATCATGTGACATTTCCTGCAAGGCTTTCTCTAATACTGCATCTTGTTCTAAAATTGAACAAGAAACGCTCTCCTAGGGAACACTTTTTTTGTCCTTATTTTATTCTACAGGCCATATCTAGGAGCATACGTCATCTTATGATCTTAGCTGAGAATGTAGCTGGGAACTATATAGTCTCATAAATAGACAGTGAAGTAGAAGAGGATAAAATAGCCAAAAGCTAGAAGAGGAAAGCAAAACACCAAAGCAATGAAGTATCCCTGTGGATACAGTGTGGTAGGGGCTGAAACTGAAAAACATCTACTCCAATGTTCAAAATACTGCATATTTAAATGTTTAGGGACAACTAACGTATTTTATTAGGTCAAGGGATGGTTGGAAGAGTAGACAGGGGCATATAAAACCTCACACAGGCATGTGCTTTTGAAAACTTCTAATTTCTTCCTGGTGTAGTCCAGTTATTTCTAGCGCTCCCTCGCTGTTTTAAGTCTTGACCTCATTTCTTGGACTACTATACAAACGCTGTGGCAGATAGCTCTACAGCAGAATACTGTTGGCATGTGAAATTTTCCACTAATATTTGGAATTATAAATGCAGTTCAGCCAATAGATGTGGAGGAAGAATCAAATCTGGGTAAAAAAAGACTTATTTCAGACTTGTAGGCACTTGATGGACTGGAGTGGAGGAGAATCACCCTTTATACTTATCAGCAACAAAATTTGCTCTTGTATCTTCATCAGCAAAACGGTAGTGCCCTTGATCTAAGGAAACTCACAAGTCATCTGCACCAGGCACTAAAGGTTCTACCACTTGCTTTTTATGAGGCACAATGCAGATTCCATAGAAAGTGTGTGGTTTTATGGTTGGCTGTTTCTGTTGAGAGTAGAAGAATAATGAACTGAATTGTGAAGCTAAGGCAGGTTATTTTTAAGTGATCTGTCAAATGTATAGTCTTTGAGCAACAAAGCTAAGGAAGAGAAATCCTTTGAGAAGTGAAACCATAAGAAAGCTACTTTTCTGATGTTTGTTAGAGTTCTAGTAGCTATGATTCCCAAGTGTAAAATTATGCAGAAAAGGAACCTGTTTGTCAAGGAGAAAAAATTGGCACATATGTTTTTCTAAAGTAGGTGTTTTTTTTCCCCCAGGATTTTCTGATATGTGCCACTCACCACCTTCTTTGGAAGGTGTTTCTAAATCCTGCCAATTGGACTGTGTTGGTTGTTGTTTTATCATGATGTTCACAGATAAAATTACTGTATTTTTAGAGAACGTTTAGTGAGTTGACAGCCTGATAAATACCTCCAAGTTCTTCCAGAGTAGTCAGGTGCAGTGCTGCTGAGAACTGTTAGGAGTTTTTGGTTAAGTAAAACCTGAGAATTAGTTTGCACATTTTACTCTTCTTATGTGCTAATGTAGGAGTTATTACATTTTTCCTGTTTTGTCTCTTTTTTGCTGGCCCAGAAAAACAGTGGAAAAGGAAGTGCTAAAGGTCCAATGAGCAGTTGCTTGAAAATAAAGGAAGCTGATGAAAATCAGGCACATTTTAGAAGCAAGAACATGTCTTTCCAAAATAAGTAACAAAGTTTAGCGCTTTATGTTGATAACAAAGATTTACTGAATAGTGGTTTCTTAGCAAAAGCTACAAAAGACAGGAAAATGCAGCTCAGTCACAGCATATCATAATGCTAAATATAAAACCCAAAGTAGTTATCTAAACTGTGCTGGAATGAAAAGCCATGAAGTGCCATTTTCTAAGTTATGGTCCTGAGGAAACTGAAATACTAAGTCTGAACTTGTGCAAATAGTGCTGCTGTGACAGGAAATGGAAATGCAAGGTAAGAATAATTTAAGTTATGTAGAGCTGCACAAAAGCAATTAGAGACAGATTCCCATTGTGTGGGAAATAACAAGAGAAAGATAGCTCTGTATACTTTTGGAGTTAGCTGTAGTACAGTTCAGCAAGTAGCATCAGGATATGACAAAGAAAAAGAGACACTAGTTGTATAAAACTAGTATTTCCTTTCAGTACGATACACTTGTTTATCTTGTTGAACAAGAGTCCTTGTGCAGTATGTAGAAAATGCTGAAATGCCACACATACAATGTGGAAATCTCAGTAAAGTAAGGGATGGCACCTTTTAAAAGTTAGCTTTATTGTCACTTGTAAACAAAAACAGTGTATTTGTGTGTGTACTGGGTCTGTAGTTTGTCAGCATCAAGACTGCTGTAGTGAGAATATAATTGCTGCTCTGAACTTTGCAATTATCTACTTTGCTTTTTGGGAGTAATTTAAGAAGGAAAGCAGGTAGGAAAACCAATTATGATTTCCCTAGATAATGGACGCTTTTGTATCAGATTTTTTTTTCTACTAGTTTGACATAGTGCATTG
Source organism: Numida meleagris (assembly GCF_002078875.1). Taxonomy (NCBI): domain Eukaryota; kingdom Metazoa; phylum Chordata; class Aves; order Galliformes; family Numididae; genus Numida; species Numida meleagris. The sequence goes on along the minus strand of NC_034414.1, from coordinate 5,190,539 downwards.
TTAATATAAAGAACATTCCAGAACTGCTTAAAAAGCCTGATCTGTCAAGCACTAATTCCAATGTAAAATAACATTCATTTACAGCTCCCACTCTGCTGAACCAAGACTTGATAAAATTACCCCATAAAGTTGATAGATGCTGATTTATCTGTCTTCCTAGCTAAAGATAGGTAATGGACTCTTGCATATGCAAGCAATGAGAAAGCTCTTTTCTTTATTTGTGGATAAAGAAAGGGATTTGTTTTGACAGTATTCAGAGTAAACTATTATCAGGAACTACAGACTTGTTGAACATTAGAATACTAATTCCTACCTTTGGATATTCCCAGTCTGTATTGGACTATCTTAGTCAACTTTAGGTTGATTTTCAGCCAATCCTTGTTTTCCCCTTTGCCATTGCTAACAAGAGCAGTATGCAGATTAGCAATTTCAGATACACAAATTCTTCCTGGGAAACTGTTGTGTTTTGTTTTTAAGCCATCGTTAGAATTCTTACCATATAGGGGGAGGGTAGGGTGGAAGAAAAGATTAAGGCATGATGCTGTATCTTTTCAAGTAATGATTTTCCTCCCGCAGGTGATTCACATATCATGTTCTGTCATTTAATAACTCCACGGTTGCACAAAGAAAACCCTCAGAGAACTGTGGGCGGGGTGGCACGTTTGCGTGTCCATATATCTGCACGTACACAGACATGAGAAATGTATTGATTCCACTTGGCAGAAGAGGGAGATGTGCTAGACATTTCCTGAAATAGTTAAAAGCTTTTGTATGTGAATCACTTTATACCAAGAAAGTCTGAGTATCAAATTGAAATTCAGGTGTAATGCACACAGTTTTAGATTGCTCAGATCCCTTTGTTTGGACTGCATTTAAAGCCCTTTTACTAAATCCAGCCACTTTGTCGGAACAACTAGTGTAGGTCATTTTTATTCCTTTCATGTGAAAATTCTCAGTAGTGGTTGAATCAGTAAGCACTGTGATTTTACTAAATACTTGACACTTGTTCAACACTAAATTCATTTTCAGATACTCATTCTCTATTTTAGAACAAGTATCTGAGGAAATGAAAAAAATGGAAGATGCTACTTTCTACTGTTTTCCTAGAATATTTTAACGTGGCTGCCTGAGGAGTACATGGCAGAGAGGACTATCCTGTCCCCATAAAAAGTGTACTAGATTTTTATAGATTGTTTCTCTTCATTTTTGCCTTATTATAACTACTTATGAATGTTACCGAACATGCTGAACATGAGTTTGCCTTGTAAAGGTCATTTTAATCAGAAGGTAGCCTATTCCTGTAACTGCTATTTATTTATCATATAACTATGATTATCTGAAATTATTTTATCCAAGAGAATGCATATTAAGCAGGTTAGAAAGACAGTGGTATGGCAGCATAGCCTACAGACCGTGATCTCTTTGGGTGAATAGCCTCAGTCAAGCTTCAAGTTGTTATTTTTACTGGTGGATAGAAGCTGCTATATTGTTAGCACAGTGGCTGTGTTCAATATTCATTGATTAATCCATTTCATACTATGTTTAGATGTTGGTGAAGAAAAATAGAGTGGATGTTCAGAGCACAGTTAGCGTGGAGGATGCTTTCATAACTGATACATCAGTAATCCTTTGTGTAAATTAGTACTGTTATTCAAGAGGAGATCGTTGTTAAACTGAGTTGAGACAGGTAATCTAAAAGCATAGGTAGATTAGGCTCCTTCCGCTAGCAGAGGGATTTATACCCCATCTCGAGGTGAGAAACGTTACTGAATTCTTCAGCAATAGGCCTTTTAGCCAATCTGGTTGGAGAATTTTGTTGACAAAAACTAGCGTCCATTTTCAACTTGACTCTTAGTGAATTCAGGTAGGAGATGCATGTCTAATAGTTTTACGTGTCATTTATACAGATCCACATGGGCAATATGATAAGCTGTTCCTAAATAAATTATACACTTAGCTCTGCATCCCACTGAGCAAATTATCTACCAGCTATTAAAGGTTCTAGTCTAACTAATTATCTGAATAGTCTTAATCCTGAACAATTTAGTGAGGCTTTTGGCCTTAGTATGGGAAAGAAATTAGTCTGTGTTAGACTGAAAGGGTCTGAATTAGCTAGGCACTTACATTCACGTACTTAACTCAGAATTTGGCAACAGATTCATTAAGACTTTTGACCATAGGCTTCCATGCCAAGGCTAACATTATGGTTAGAACTGGCACATCCTTATTTCTGACACAGAATTTTGACACAAATACGGTGGCAAATTTTTAAATGAACTACGCTTAATTCAATTTTCAGGGCTGTATGAAGTATAATTGTGTTCATAAATGACAACTATAGTTTTTGCTATCCATTTGAAAACTCTTTTCTGTACTTGTGTTCAGTAACGGTTAAGCAATGCTCAGAGACACCTAATCACATGACAAGTATTCCTGTGTTTATACACAGATACGAGGAAATTTGCTGTAGTAAACTGCAGATTTCTCTAAATTTAGGGCTTGATTTTTTTTTATTATCTTGCAATAGGAATAGGGTAGAAATGAACTGATTTTAACTAAGGATTTTTCAGGAGCTGCTCTATTCCAAGGGTACAAAATAATATAAACTCTGCACAGATCATATCTGATGTATACATGCAACATACATATTTGGGCAGCGGGGATAAGGTGCCACTTTTGAGACCTCCGCGTTGGGCTGCACTAATTAAGTTGTAATCTTTTTACTACACAGCTTTACCTACTCTGATGCACACGTGAAGAAAGGGTCATCCGGGCTGCAGTTCCTTCCCTCACATGATTGTGACAACTCTGCCTGAATGTGAGGAGAAACACTGGTAGGACATGATGTGATTTCCGAAATGCTCTTTCCTGTTTTCTCTGAAGAAATGTCAAGGTAGATGAATTGCTCTTTCAAAAGAGTAATTCCCAAAGTGTTTATAGTATCTCCATATATAACACAATATTTGAGCAATTTTTTATATTGCCTTTGTGATACTTACTTTAAATTCTCAGTTCCTAGCTAGTCCCCAACCCCATTCAGACCAGTTTCCTTCTCAGTGGAACCCTCTACATAAAGGACATTTCCATTCTGGAAAGGTCTTCCTTGGTAAATATCATACTGATGACAACAACAAAACTACATGTTTGCCTCACACCAAGATAAAGTCTGTCGTAAGAGGCCATCTATGCCACTTGTTGGCTCAAACTTAGCCACAAGAATAGTTATCTCATTTGATCATGTTGAGAATTTATCTTTCTCTAGCTAGCGTGTATAATAACTGTTCTTGCTCTTGCCAAAGTCAGTTAATTCTGCCTGTTTGATTTAGCTGGGAGCATTTTTTTTCTGTGTTCACTTTGTGCTTTGTACACCTCTGAGAGCTTTAACAAACTTTTAGTTGATTTGGGAACAGTTTGTTTTATACTCTTTCCCACGTGGGTCTGTACACAGGACATATAAAACTTCTAGGTGGGTAGCTTCCCTGTGAATCTGATCCTGAAGTCGTCAGAATAAGGTTGAATACATTCTCATTTTGTTACCATGATTTTCGTTATTAAAAATTTCTCATGTTTTCTCTGATACACAAGTCTATCAAGATTGGTTAGAAAAAGTAATGCATTCTTCCAGTATTTGTGTTTATACGGTTGTGGAAAAGACAGGAATTAAACATTTTGCCTATAACATACGTACTCTGGTATAGTTCTGATATGTCATGAACTCAGATTTATCAGAATCAGTCTCCTAAAACATGGAGCAATTTTCTGTATCCTTATCATGGCAGGAGAAAAATTATTTGTTAGTGCAGTGGTGGAAAAAAAGCTTTCCCTCACAAACACCCCTAAAGGTCAAAAGCGAACGGCTGTGTTCCTTTTCTTGTTGACCTACTTAATGAGAGGAGTGTGGAGTCAGATTGCTTTTTCTCCCTTCGCTGATCTCACCTGGTGCCACAAAACAGTCTATCCTGGTGCTTCTGTCTTCATCAGCAGGGTGACAGGATGATGCCAGAGCAGACTGTGCTGATTTTGTTCCAGAGGTTCATTTTGAAGCTGTGTTGATTACCATCAAATTATGAACCGAGACAGTTACTTGTGAAACCTGGATCTCCTGTAGAATTACGTTAGACTCCTTAGTACGAATCGTTCTAGTCCAGCTAAGTTTCTCATCTAATGTAACTGCTCAACTTAGTAAATTGAGTCTTCTAGTAAGATTTGAGCAGTTACAGATGTGTTGGTGTATCCGCTGTTTTGGGTTTGATCCTACATTTCTGCCATGCACATGCCTTTCATTCATGCTAATTTCATAAGTAAGAGTTATAAAAATGTATTTGCTGTAAGAACTTGGGCAACATCTATCTGCTAAAAGCATTCAGTTCCCTGAAATACTTTTTTTTGTACCTAAAAATTGCAAGAAATATGAGATATGCTTCATACCAGTCTTGAACATCTAAAATTCATTTCTTTACCTACTGCAAGCTCCTAGAGAATGAGTTTCTCGATCATCTTGCTAGTAAGTCTTCAGAATTTAAACAGTAGCATTTTTGAGCTGTTGTTCTACAGATTTTCCTTTCTGGTTCTTCTGCAAGTCATTGTTAACTTCAAAGTGCAAAGCTACATTAATTATTAGCCTGCTATGTTGTTTTCCTCAAGAGTATTCCTGACAAAATCCCATTGAGACATTAACTTGCCATGCCCTCAGAGTGTTACCTGTCCTATACATGCAAGGGAGAATTTACCAACCAGTATTTCCAGGATTTAAAATTATTGCATTTACTGTTAGTATAGTTTGAAAATCACGTATTGAGAGTAATACACTGATTCTTGAATACAGAAATGAACTGAATCTAGTGATGCACTCACTTAGGTAATTGTATGAATTTAATTCATTTTCTTCACGAATTAATTACAATAACATTATCCAAACTTGAGATCTATACTACTGAGTACTAGTTGGCGTATCTGTTAGGAGGTGCCTTGTCTGCTCCAAAATTATTACATTCTAAATAAATACAAATTTCTGGGGAAAAAATGAAGCGGGAGAACTATCCTAGTTACGCTGGAAAAGAGGATGTCAGCATGAGCAGTGATGTGGCTGGTCTCTCCATTCTCAAGCAGTTCCTGACTTAGAGGCTTTCTCTTCCTTCCATTTTTTTTCTTTCCTTTCTTTTTTCTTTTCTTGTATTGTTGACTTGAAGAATCTCTCTGATATGAGTCCCTGCCTGCACAGAGTGAACTGAGAAATTTTCAAGTCCAAAAATAAACCATACGTGGTATTTTTATCCTAGTTTCTAAATAGTTCCGTACGCTGATGCAAGAGATTATTCTCCAAATATAAACATCATCGGTGTTTTTACTGCTAATTCATCTTTAACTCAGTGGTAAATGACAGCGGTTTTGCACACTTTCCTAGGAGAGTATAAAAGAATCTATTGTTCTGTGGAATATTAACTTCCGTTGATGAGCATGTTGCAGTGTGAGTAATGAACAGATGTGCTGTTCATATACGTTGTGTATAAGAGCTGACATGAGGATAGGCTGTATTTTATTCTAAGTACTTCATTATGTAGTGCCAGTCATATTCAAAAAAACAGTATTAGAGCCAGATCCTCTGACAAGTGTGTCTGACTGAGCCTGATTAGTGAAATATGAATAAAATGGGAACTCCCTAAAGCAATAGAAACAGTGGCAGGGAAAACTCGGCTGCAGAGACAAGAATTCGTGATTACTTTGGTACCTAAGTGTCTCCAGCACTCAGCACTGTAATCAGCTGAGGAAGGGAGAAGGACATACTCTGAACCATGTTTCATCACTGGTGAAATCATGCAGTAACTATAGTCCTTCTGTATGTGAGGTTTGGGATTTTTTGTTTTTAATTTGTGTGGTTTGTTTGTTTGTTTTCGAGTGCCTACTCCTGCAACACTTTACTTGATTTGGAGGGAGTTCCTGATCTTATGGGGAGTTGGCTCAGGTACCTTGAGAAGCTAACAGAAATAAGAGTGAAGCAAGTATAGGGAGGAGCAGAAAAGTTTTTTTTTTAAAAGAAAAAAAAAAAAGCAACCTAAAATGGAAATAGAATAATTCATGTTCTAGAAGTGCAATAAGTACAGAGCTGTAGTGCAGTCTTATTCTCTGCACAGAACTCTTGATTACAGCAGGCAGATGAATGTTGGACTGAGGCCAGACTGCCAGTGTGAATTGAAGCGATTGGGAGATAGCATAAATTAATATTGGACACAGCAACATAACCTTTTGAAATCTCGTTTTCCCTTTGCATGGACATGCTATTAAATTATTGTGTGCTTTTTTTTCTGGTATTGTATGCATAGATAATCATAGATAAGCAATGATGCATATTTCTCCTCCACATCATTGTTAAACAGAGCAAATCTGTACGACAGCATACCTTACAGATCCTTTTCTATGCTATAACGCTCTTAGTACAGTACTACTGGAAATAATGACATGTACATATTCTCTCTTTGTTCTACCAATAATAGTATCCCTTATGAATACAAAGGAGCAGAGGGAATGTAGTATCTTTTAAATAAAATTTCTTTCTGAATACTATGAAAATATAAAGCTGAATGAGGTGAGTCATAGTGTTCATCTGTAAATACATAAAGTTTTTTCTTTTTGTTTTAAATACATTCAAGAAAAATTGGAACAGATAAAACTTGTGAATTGGATTGAATTGCACGTAGTTATGTAATCCCTACCAAATTAAAATGGACTTAAAAAAAAAAAGGGTTTGAAAAAGGTCTTCTGCTTGTCCTGTTGTCTGTGCTATTTTTGATCCCTCTGCAAGGCCTCTTGTCCCTTCAGGCAGTCAAAAGTTCTTCCCGGTTGAGTATCATCAGCAAGCTTGCTAAAGTTGCATTCAGTTCTTGCATTCAGATCATTCATGAAAATATTGAACAGAACCTGCTGTAGGATTGAGCCTTGGGAATGCGTCTGAAATGCATCTGAAACTTCAAGAAAGGTAAAAGCTATATTTCAAAAAGCTAGACTTGAAAAAGGAATAGAAAAACATGTCCGGATCCTACCGATACAAAGTGACACAACATTTCTGAGGGAATCTAGTGACTGAATTCTGCAAAATGATTGCACCTGGAATTAAAATTTTACTGAAGTAGATGGTCTCTAGGTGTTTCTAATTATAGGGAATCCTGTGTATGATCCCTCTCCTTTTATGGCATTGTACTCATCCTGGTGACTAAATGATGATAGGGGCTTGATCTCTGCCTTTGTTATTCTCTTGTGCCAAGTTGCGGAAGAATCTGTATTTTGGTATTGGAAGTAAATTAGTAGAATGTCTTTAAAGTGCACCCCAGGGCATCAAATTTTTGGACTCGTCTTACGATGATGCCAGTTTGTGTCTTAATGGAATGTGGGCTGACATTAGGAGCATGTAATGTCTTTCATTATATATCAACTATGGAATTTGAAGCATTGTGATTTTTCAAAAATTGGTTACCTGTAGCTGTCATTTTTGTATTTGAAGTACTTCTGACAAGGCCATTCTGTCCTTTAATATTTATTTGGTTGATCCTTAAATCTCCCATATACAGTCGTATGTCAACCTACTGAAATGAATGAGATGAAGAGTATGAGCACTAATTGATATAGGCAGCGGAGATGGAGGTAACACGAATGGTCTGGCTTTTGCCATGAGGGATCTGAAGGGAAACAGCCTGTAGGTTTCTCTGGACTGAGGGAAAGGAGTGGACCTGGGCGTTTTCATGGAATCAGTCCCAACTTGAATTTTCCAGATGGGAAAGGAATATCTGGTTTGTGCACTGCCGGTGTTGCAGACTGAGGGTAGGGGGAGCAAAGATATGACACCTTTAGCAGGAGCATCAAAATGCTGTTATTTTAGGTCTCGTCTGCAAATACGTGATGTTGTCCTAATCATGAACTAGGACCTTCTCTTCCACGTATGTACAGGATTAGGGGTAAATGTTAAACAGGCTTTGGTGACAAGAGCGTACAGCTGCCAGGCTGCTGCGCAGTGGGAATTGCTCTCTGGTTTTCTTGGAGTGAACGTACCAGGAGGACAGAGGTGGAGCCAGCTTTGCGATCTTTCTCAGGCACTCAACTGGCGCTTGGTTTTGCGCTTCACAGCCACCTTGACAACCTGCAAACAAACAAAACTAACAGAAAACCAAACCCGCAAAAGCCCAAAGGAAAAAAAAAAAAAACAAACAAAAACAAAACCAAACAAACAGAAAAAAAAAAAAACAAAAAACAGAAAGCAAGGCTTGCAGCATTGCTTTGGGCACGGAGATTTTTGATGCATCATTCAGCGCTGGAACAGGAATCTCCGTCTTGAACGCACCGATCCAGAGCCGCCGCCGGGCCGGGCGGGAGGGCGCAGTGCGGGGCGCGGCCGCGAGGGGCCGACCGCGGGCCGGGAGCGGCGCGATGGAACGGCCGCGGCCCCCGGCTGCTCCCGGCGGCGCGCAGGCTCGGCGGGCGGTGCCTCCGCGGAGCAACAGGGCTCGCGCCGGCGGCAGCGCAGGGGACGGCCGCGCAGCTCCCGCGATTGCTGGCTGCCGCTTAGCAAATCGGACGGTGGAGCCTGGTGGCGGAGAGCTGCTTCTTCCTCGGGTGGTTTTCTTTCTTTTTTTCTTTCTTTTTTTTTTTTTTTAAAGAATTATTATTGGTATGGTTTTTGTAAGCGTTACCACAAAACCGCACAACAAGTGAATGATGCAGGCAGCTGCTGGCTGAGCTGCTGCTGTTTGGACGTGTCGGGGAGAAACGGCAAGAAGCAACACTCGTCCTCCCATCAGTGGAAGTAGGCTTGGTACACGGATTACTTAACGTTGATTTACAAATCTACAGCAGAAGCTGGGCTCGGGAAGCCTAGTGATCACGCTCACCCATTCATTCCTTTTCTCTCTTACACACGAACGCACTCACCTCCCTCCTTTTTTTTTTTTTTTTTTTTTTTTTTTTCCTTTTGGAGCGAGGCTGTTGCTTATTGCCTTTTTGCATATGCCCGGGTGAGAAGCTGCGGTTGTGCAGAGTGCCCCCAGCTTAAGCTGCCTCCTTGGCTCGCTCTTGGCACTCTTGTTGCACAGGGAAAGCAGGGAGAAAAATAACTCCTCAACCTGTGATGCCGACTGACCTACCCACCTGCAGGCGTGGGTCAATTGGCGCAGCCCCCTGCTCAGGGCTGCTGTCACCAAATCCTTACACGAGCAAGAACAGCGCTCCTATTTCTCTGTCTATGAACAGTAAGTATAACAGCAATCTTAAGACCTGTTTTGCATGTTATATAGGCATGATTTAAAAAATAGCAGTCATTTAATAGTCTGTATTCACCTTCTTTCATATATTAATACATACCACTGTAAATGAGGGTTCTGTTTCGAAGGGGCGTGTGTGTGTGCATTCTTGTATGTGTTTGCATGTAGATGTTGCTTCAGTGCACCTGCAGTAGTTTGACACATCGTATCACGGTGTTCTCACTTGAGTGAGCATTGTACCTGCCCTTTTCCAAATTAAATTCAATAAGGTGTTTGTTACAGTTGAAAATTCAGTTATAGATTAAAACGTAACGTTCTTAGATCTTGTGTTTTTAGAAATAATATGAAAAGCTCTTTGTGTAGATACATTTCTTGTAATATTTCATAGATGTATGTGGGTGTATCTATTACATATGTACTCAAAGATCTGAATGCACAGTGTGTTGCAGTAATTTTATTGGTGTTTGTATGTGTTGGTGTTTCAGAAGCATGCATGTGTTTGTGTATGGACACAAGTGCTTGTATGATTTTGCATCTCTGTCTCTATATATATGACATACCCACCCACACCCTTATGAACAGAGTCGTTCAAATTCTCTGTGCATGTGATGTGGGTGTGTGTGTAATGTAGAAGTGTGAATAGTGTGGGAAGGGGAAGATTAGAATACGGTGGTAATAGATGACACAGTTTCATTTGATCAGTGTGACCTTTTAGGAAAACAATCCAATCGTTTCCCTTTTTGTTTTGTTTATTTTTGTGTGTTTGTGCATGTGCCTCAGGTTAAGTGCTTCTTCTGCATGACCATAACCAAAGGGTGACCCATCCACTCCCTTATGTCCTATGGGGACCTCAGAACCAATTTCTCAGTCTTCATCTCCTCCTCCTCCTCTTACCACTGCTGCTGACGCCCTGGGTGCTGCTCCCAGGTTTGAAACATTGTTGACAGGCTGAAGAAAGGATTTGCAAAGACCTTCTCACTGTGTAAATAGAGTGATGGCTGGAATTAGCTTCAACTCCCCAAATAATGATATTAAACAATAATCAGATTGCTAGGCCAAGGCATTACCAGGAACAAATTATGAGGAAAGAGACTATTTGCATTTGTTTGCAATGATGAACTAAAATCATCTATGGAGAGCAGGTACCCTTTGTTTTGCATGTTTTTGTCTTCATGAATGTAGTCATGAATCTGATCAGATCAGTGGTAGACATGGGACATAAATTAAAATAAAAGGGCCTAGTGGATGAAAGAATAAAGCCTCTGCTGTTCCTTGGTCTAGTTTGAGAGTTTCATCTTTAATTTTTAGCAAAACAAAAGGTGGTTGTTTTTTTTTTTTTTCCCCAAACATTTTGGACAGTAAGAAAATGCAGATCTGTGGTTTCCCAGAAGGTAGATTCAGTGTTGCAACTATGTTGCCCCGCTCTGTGCCTAGTGCACTGTCCTCCAAATGCAAATGGCTTTAAACTTTTTATGGTGAAAGTTAAGGTCGCACTGTAAATAAAACAAAAGCTTTTGCACTAAGCAACAAAAAAGCTGCTGCAAAATGGAGGTTGCAATGGTGAGTGCAGATAGCTCTGGCTGCAACAGCCATATGCCCTATGGATATGCGGTCCAAGCTCGGGCCCGAGAGAGAGAGCGGCTGGCACAGTCGAGAGCTGCAGCAGCTGCAGCTGTAGCAGCAGCAACTGCAGCAGTAGAAGGGGGGGCAACAGGTGGAGGTGGACCATATCACCACTACCACCAGGAACAGAGTCGAGGTGCTTCTTCTCATGGTGGGAATGCATCACGCAGCAGCCTGCCCAACCGCCAGAGTGGTAAGAGATGGAAGAAAGGGAAGAAGAGGAGCCACCACTTAGGAAGCAGGGAGTGTGGAGCCTCCTTCCCCTGTTCCGAGCTGCTTCCTCTCAGTGGTTCTGAAGAGAGAATACTGAAGGATGTGAGTGAGGAGGAAGAGGAGGATGAAGATGAGGATGAAGACGATGAGGAAGAAGGAAAGCTCTACTACAGTGCTGACTATGGGGAGGATGAGTTTTCGTACTCAGACCAGCCTCCTGATGATGGTGGAGGCCCTGGGGGTTACAGCTCTGTTCGCTACAGTGAGTACGAGTGTTGCGAGCGTGTGGTGATCAATGTGTCAGGACTGCGGTTTGAAACACAGCTGAAGACCTTGGCTCAATTCCCGGAGACACTGTTGGGTGATCCAGCGAAGCGAGGCAGATACTTTGACCCTCTCAGAAATGAATACTTCTTTGATAGGAACCGGCCCAGCTTTGATGCCATCCTGTACTACTACCAGAGCGGTGGTCGGCTGAAGAGGCCAGTCAATGTACCCTTTGACATCTTCAGCGAGGAGGTGAAATTCTACCAACTTGGGGAGGAGGCCATGCTCAAGTTTCGAGAAGATGAAGGGTTTGTCAAAGAGGAAGAGGACAAAGCTTTGCCAGAGAATGAGTTTAAGAGGCAGGTCTGGCTACTGTTTGAGTACCCGGAGAGCTCCAGTCCAGCCAGAGGCATTGCCATTGTCTCTGTCTTAGTCATCTTGATCTCCATTGTAATCTTTTGTCTGGAGACTTTGCCGGAGTTTAGAGATGACAAAGAATTCATAATGTCCCTGAGCTCAGGGAAGGGTCTTTCCAATGAGTCGCTTCACTTGGATGCTGGGGAACACACCATCTTCAACGACCCTTTTTTCATTGTAGAGACAGTATGCATCATTTGGTTCTCCTTTGAGTTTACGGTGCGCTGCTTTGCATGTCCAAGCAAAGCACACTTCCTCAAGAACATCATGAACATCATAGACATTGTCTCCATCTTGCCTTACTTCATTACTCTGGGCACTGACTTGGCGCAGGAGCAGGGCAGCAATGGTCAACAGGCCATGTCCTTTGCCATCCTGAGGATCATCCGTCTGGTCAGAGTGTTTCGCATCTTCAAGCTCTCCAGGCACTCCAAGGGTTTGCAGATCCTGGGTCACACACTCAGAGCGAGCATGAGGGAACTCGGCCTCCTCATTTTTTTCCTTTTTATTGGAGTAATTTTGTTTTCCAGTGCTGTTTACTTTGCAGAAGCTGATGAGCCTGCCACCCATTTTCAGAGCATCCCAGATGCTTTTTGGTGGGCTGTAGTGACCATGACTACAGTTGGTTATGGGGACATGAAACCCATAACTGTGGGTGGGAAAATAGTTGGGTCCCTGTGTGCCATCGCGGGAGTGTTAACCATTGCTTTACCAGTGCCAGTGATTGTCTCCAATTTTAACTATTTCTACCACAGAGAGACTGAGAACGAAGAGCAAACGCAGCTGATGCAAAATGCAGTCAGTTGTCCTTACCTCCCAACAAATTTACTGAAGAAATTTAGAAGCTCATCATCTTCATCCACAGAGGATAAATCAGAGTATTTGGAGATGGAAGAAGGAGTTAAAGAATCTCTTTGTGTAAAGGAGAAAAAGAGTCAGGACACGGGGAATAGCAGCGAGTCAGAGAAGAAAAACTGTGTAAATTCAAATTCTGTGGAAACTGATGTGTAATTTCCAAATATATTTATTTTATGTTTCCAAATATATTTATGCATTAAAGAGTGCAGTGGAAATAATGAAATATGCAAATGAGTCCACAGCATACAGTAGTATGCCATTTAATGGTTAAATACAAATAAAAAAAAAACATTGTTAAACTTGTATAACATATCAAGTAAGTGATATAACTTGAGGAAGGGGTTGCTAGATCTGATATAACTTCAGACTGCATTTTTTATTAGAATGCAAGTGTTTTGCACATGAGGCTGAAAAATTTACTAAAACCAAGTGAGTTTTAAAGTGAGTGCATGAACTGTCGACATCACTAATAACAGCTCTGTGGTAGAAGTTGGCATTCAGAGGTATTTACTATGTAAGAAGCAATGAACTTTGGAAGTCGTTTATCTATTTATCAGTGCTTTAATAGCAGCTACCATAAATCATTGGATACCATAGTCCTGTTTTTGAAATGGTAAATTTATTGTAAAAAGATACTCTACAGAAGATAGATATAATTTTTTTTTCTTGGAACCTGTAATGCTTGTTTTTAACTGGAAATTTACTTTGAGAAGGCTGCTGAACCTCCAGAAATGATTTATTTTTATAACTCTCTTTGGAGGCATTGCAGCATTTGTTGTCTTATAATGAAAGAAATGAAGTAAGAGAATTCTTTAGCCTGGTCTGACTGCAAAGGCAAAATGACTGGAATGCTTTTTTGCACTACTTTATATGCTGGAGTTATATTGAAAGAGACTTCATACTGTGAATGTTTACTAATGTAATAGTTCAATGACAATCATTGGAAGAGTGATTTCTGCATCATATTTTTTTGCTTTTTTTTGTTTCATTTTGCTTTTCCTTTATGTGATGCTGATGGCAAAACAGCTAACATTATATCAATTCCATACTCTTTTAATTATGAATATCTGTGATCTGGAGAAGGATTGTGAAGTAAAATTTTATAATCAAAATTACTTGAAATCAGTGTTTTCTAGTTATACTCTTAAGTAATATTAACTTAATGTATATATTTTTTCCTGGTTTATTTAACATTGAGAGTCAGTGTTTAGTACATGCTCTTTGCCAGTATTGAAGTAATTCAATGTGTAGGGAGAAGAGGTAAAAGTAGTAAGGTACTCAGTTGTTACAGTGCTGACAATTCAAAATTACTAACCATTAACATGTTATTGGTGCTACATTTTTTCCCTTAGTTACAACTTCCACCTTTGAAGCAAAATTTAGGATCCGAAACAGGCATTCTGGCATTCAGAATGATTGTGCTGGGTCCCATGTAGTCCTTGGGAAAACGTTCCATGATTTCTTTTCACTGATTCTTAGACCAGCTGTATCTTTGCATCAAAGATTTCCACTGCCCTTTCTAGGAGGTTAAGGTAGGTAACGATTATCTGACCTAGAGCACATTCCAGACTCCAGAATTAAATAGGTAAGATATTCCTGCATTTAACATAAACAATAGATTCAGAGCAGGTGTTTTTTCAGACTCATAATTATCTAGGGAGGTAATTGGAGCTGTTTTTGAGGAGGCACTGTGGAACTTTCCAAATTGTAAAACTTGAACCAAATTGGCATATGCACTTTAAGGACTGGGACAGGCCATTGTGAGAGAAAAGAGGGCTTACAAACACTACCAATTTACAGTAGTTTTGTAATATTCCTTTAAAACTGTGGAGGGGGTTTGTCAGGGAGAACTAGTTAATGACTCATAGTTCTGGTGCTGAAAAGCAAAAATAAAACCTGTCCAAATTGGGTAGCTGTGACAGAAAGCGTAACTGTCAGATAGGCATTGTTTCCTGTATGCAGCATCCAGTGATACAGAACAGAGCTGTAGCCAAAGGATTTTCCTTAACGATCCATTTTTGGCCTTCATGGATTTTCTGTGAATCACAGTTTGGAAAACTTTCTCTGCTTGTCTCCTATCACGCTGCAGAAGTCATAGTAAAAAAAAAAAAACAACAAAACAAAAAAACAAGACACAGACATTGTACTGAGCCCTGATTTAAAACGTGTGTATAAATGTCTGATTCATAATTTTAAATCATAGAACAGGCTACACTCTATTTGTGATGTGAAGCATTAAACAAGGTTCCTTTTTAATACGATAATATTAATGTCAACTATGTTTTGAATCAAACACTTCAGTCATTTTATATATAGGTGTTTGTGAGAATTAAATATTGCATTTATTTCATGACTCACCTTGGTAAATGAACTAAATGCATTTTTCTGATAAGGGCAATATTAGCAATGAGGGTGGCCATTCTATGAAGTCCAGCAAACATCTGTAAGTGAAAGTGTTTCTTTAACAGCTTTAACTGGTAATAAGGTAAAGAACATAAGGGTTCAATTGTACGCTAGTTTGCTAGTAGTTCTGTATAGTACCGGCAACCATATAATACCAGAGAAGGACCATAGCAAGAATGTAGAAATAAAGGAAATAATAACTAGGCACATACAGAACTTAGAAGAAGTAATTAGTATGTGTTTACAGTATTGACTGGTTGAAAAGGGAGGTGGTTTATAAGAGGGGGAATTTTTTGATGTCTAATAGCAAAGGGAAAGAAAGCTTTTTGAATAACTCCTAGAATATGTTCACTCAGAGGGGATGGAGCCCAGCGTGAGATATCTGCCTAAGCAGTTACCCAGCTTCTCCAGAAGGTCTTGCAGGTATTATGCTACCAATACACAATCTTATCATTTAAAACAAGCATGGTGTTGTCTACATTATGCTATGATTGTAGCAGTACCTTAATCTTTGATAGAAAATTCTTGCTGGAGGACCTTTTAGCAGAGCAGCATTTTGGGTGTGTCTGCACCGCATACTGCGGTACTGTGGAGACCAATCCTAATAACAGTGGAGCCTGCTCTGCCTCCTGCAATGAATGTATAAGCCTATGTACTTGTAACTGTCATTATAAATAAGAGCTAGCATAGCTTAATATTAGATTGTACTATCAGTTTGGCAGACCATTCTGAATCACAGGAAGAATTGTGCATTTCAGAATGGAAACAAATACCTTCACTTTGGCTGGCTTTTAG
The DNA here is from genome assembly GCF_002078875.1 of Numida meleagris. Classification (NCBI taxonomy): domain Eukaryota; kingdom Metazoa; phylum Chordata; class Aves; order Galliformes; family Numididae; genus Numida; species Numida meleagris. Next base: position 5,174,718 of record NC_034414.1, on the reverse strand, counting down.
TTTGATTATTCATCTTTTCATTAGTCCACGCACTTAGAACACAGCTTGAAAAAGCCAAAGTCCTACCCCTACCATGCTAAAACCCAAAGATCCCAAGTGCTTAACAAGAGACCAAAATTTCCCTAGAGTATCGCTTAGATGGAAATTGTGTGCCAGAGGAACCCCATATTTGAGCTGTTATTGCTCCAAAATGCTACCACTGCTCCTTGCCAGAGTTTTTCTGGTGATACTGGATACCAACAACTATCAGAAAAATAATTCTGTAATCACTTGGGCATTTTGCATTTTAAATGATAGTGGTGAAATGCATTCCTGCTGTAACTGACGTGAATGGTGTTACACTAGGGAACATTTTAGTTCTGGTAATGTAGTTCAAATGATTTCACATTGACATAGATTTTAGCTAAAAATAATGCAAAATGAGATACTTTGATATTTCATGCTCACTTGCAGTGGTGAAAAAATTTGGAGGAAGCTCCATTAGAATTCATGGAATCACAGCAGCATCCAGTCACATTTCTGATACTGATACTTAATTATCTACTGGCCCTTATTTAAAAAAAAATACATATATATATATATAAATCTTTTTATAGCAGTCTTAAGTGCCAAGGCCAGGCTCAGAAGGAGTGTTTTTCCAGCTGAAGTATTGAATTAAATGCATGATGTCAGAGATGCTTTTTTTTTTTCCTTTATTACAGTGATCAAGTTTTCTCATGCTACACTGATTACTTGAAAAGTTCACCCTAGATACTGAAATTTATGTTGAAACAAGTGTTATGTCACCCTGCTAGGCAGTTTTTTTAGAGTCCAGCTAAGCTTTCTCAGATCGATTCTGCGGGAGGCCAGTTCTGTTTGATGGAGAGTGTAGTTTTTGTATTTGAAGGAGATTCTTCTTCTTACATAAAATTGTTGTGTACAGCCTGTTTCTGTGACATCCGTGCAGTGTGGAATCATTTTGGGAGCTCAGCAGAGTGAGAAAGCCCACTGCTACCATGATTACATCTAATTCATGACAACAGTGTTCTTGATGTCTAGAGATGCTAATGGGTGTTATGAACTTCTTATGGTAATGAGATTTGAATGTGTTATCAGTCAGTAAAACTATTCAAGGAGCTTTAGAACAGGAAAATGATTTTATTTATTTATTTATTTTGCATAATATTAGTATTCAAAGAACTTGGATCAGGTCATAATCTTGAATAAATGATTACTATCTTGTACCTCCTGACGTGGAAAGTTCTTGTCAAGTGTGCTTTTAGGTGATGAAAGTCACTTGACTTAGGTTATGGGAAGTCATTGTTAAGCTGCCCAAGAATATGAAATACTTACTTTTTATATTAGGATAAATGTAGGATAAATGCACTGTGGAGGTACAGCAAAAAAAATGTCAGAAAGCCTATTCTATGTGTAAGTAATTTGTGAAAGTGTGTCTTTCTGGTGATCCCAGACTCCTAAAACTAATTCTGAGCATACGTGACTTTTCAGCATAAGCTTTACAGAGGTAATTGATAGTCCTCAAATTAAATATGAACTATTCATGGTGCTTGAGATTATGTAACTTGCTGCTTCTAGCGATTTCTTACTGATTCTTTTTGTCCAGTTATGAATACAGGCCTGTTTTTTTTAATTAATCAGCATGAGACAATAATAAAAACAAGCAAGATAATATATATATATATAAAATATCCATCGTATAAATTACATATTTTTATTATCATAAGCTAAACCTAAATGACAGCCTGTAACATTTTTAGTCATTGGATGGAGTTGGCCTTTCCTGTTGCTATAACTTAATGACAAAATGTTTCTGATTTTGCAGTGAATAAGTTGGTAGACTTACCTTATTTGTGCACCTCTGCTAGAAAAAAAGGCTTGTAGAAAAGCTGGCAGTTTTTTTGAAATGAATTTTCCTTCATTTCCACAGAGATCATCTAATGTGGAAAAAACTGTTGATGTTAATGCTGGTTTAAAAGTGCATAAATATTTTGTACTTGGCAACCAGGTACAAACACGAACCATTACCTATTGCTACCATGCTTTCTGTGTGTTCAGAGCTCTGATGACATTAATTCTGAAAGAAAAGTCATTAAACCATTATGTACTGAAATGGTTGAATTAATTTTTATTTTTAATTCTTTTCCGTAAAATTATAATGTTCCTTTAGACCTTTTTCTGTAGCAGGTCCTTTGGAAAACAAATACATAAGGGTAAAAGAAGGAAAGAAGAGAAATCTTATATTACATGTCAGAAACTGATAACATATTCTATTAGAGGGAAAGAAGGTAAGTGAACAGTTTATTTTGTTATATATTCACTTATGCACGTGTGGTATTGCCATTGAAAACAAATCGGCAAATGGGTTAAGTCTGCAATTGCAAGAGAGGTACTTCATGCATTATATATATTCAAGGTACTCTGTGATCTCAGGAGCAGCAGCAGCACCTTTGATAGAGGCTCAGCGCCTGTTGGTGCAGCTTTGCAATGAATTCAGAGTGTCGTTAGTCATGCAGCTGGGAAGGTACTCCCTGCACCAGTGGGGTGTGGGGCTGGAGAGGGTACTGTGAAGTTTTTAGCCTATGTGGTAGGTCCGTGCTTGTACCATTGTTATCCTTTCTGAGTGCCAAGTGGTTTTTAAATTCTGAAGTGTTCTGAAATGCTGTGTAACTGGTGGGGATTCTTGGGGTCCCTTCCAACCCAAGCCATTCTGTGATTCTGTGTAACTCATTCAGACGGGGGGCCCTAAAACCTTCAGTCTCCTAATTCCTATGCTACAGAGGGTTTCAGGTCCTCATTCACAAGATGTAGTTTTAGACACCTGACTTCCATTCATTTCATTAGGAATTAGTTTGCAAAAGGAATTTGGGACAGAGTGATTGACTTAGGGTCAAAATGAAACCTATGTTGAAGCAGGTTTCCATAGTGTTACCGTGGTTTGCTAAGGACTGTAGAAAGTGGCAGCACGTATTCAAGACAGATGTATGTCTCTCTTTGTTTTAGTCTTGTTTGAACGTTCCTGGGCAGTTTGTGTTGAGACTGGGAAGAAGAAAGGATAGATTCAGTAAGGTCAAAAGAGTCTTGAATTGCAGGGTTTTTTGTTGTTGTTCTTAGCAGTAACAAGCTAAGGGATTGCTTTATTTCATTTTATTTTGATTTAGCCAAAAAATTATTATTTTAGTAGAAGAACTTAAATTTACTCTGAACTTGCCATCAAGGATACGAACACTGATCGGGAATGAAGAAAATAAAATCAGAAATATTCAGTGTCACTCTTGTATTTCCAATTTGCTTTAAGTATGCTGGTTTTGAGTACAGTGCTCTTGCAGTGAAGTTACCTAAAACTTCTCGTGTCAATAATAGACAGTGTTTTATCTAGTATTGCAAGATATGACATCTGAGAAGTCAATTTATTTTGCTTGCTTTTATTTATATTGATATTGTGAGACTGGTTTATGCTGTGGAAAAGGGATTGTCCTGAGCACGTCACTGTGCGTTTATCTTCGTTGCTAGGTGAGTAACACCCCACAATATATTTTGGAAAGAAATCCAGGCATGTGCATAGGGCGGCATCATTCCCTTTTCTACTCTGCCTTGTACCATTGTAGGACAGTGCCTGCTCCAGACTTGATGCTCTGTGCTGTATCCTTGCCCTGCCCTGTAGATTCAGCCATGTTTCTCACTTCTGTTCAGTGAGTGGGGGATTGTTTTCTGTCAGAGCCTGTGATATGTTTCCTTGGTGTGGTTCATCTGCTGTACGAATGAACTTACTTTCGGCCTTTTGTTGTCCCCTTTGTAATGAATTCCCCCCTTTGTAATGAATTCAGGGTGTCGCTCAGTTTCTTCTTGCACAGTGGAGCCTGAATACAGAAAACTGCAAAGGATTGCTGATGTGAAATAAAGGTACCTTTTGTTTTTCTGTCCAAATTGAATAAGATACATTTGCATTACAATAAGTTATACATTCCACTGTACACGGAGTGTACGTGTAAGGGTAAATAAATTATGATTCATTAAAGGGCTTGTTCTTTCAAGGTGCCCTCAGTTTGCTCTGAATTCATCAGGAATTTGAGACGCTGAATATTTTTCAGATCTCAGGCATTTTGTATTCAAAATGTCAAGGATTACAGGGCAGAAATTTTGCATGTTTAGAGTTAAAGAAGGCAAGGTAATAGTAGCTTTTCTGTTAAGTCTTTCTTAAATAAGAGCTGCGGATAGATGGTGAAAAATATGCTTTGGTCACAGGTAGGAGGTAGAAAAGATTTTTTATTGCATGTTTCAGTGGCATCATCATGTGTTGTTGTTTGCCGAACAGAAAATCCAGATTCTTACTAAAATAGTGTTTATCTTACTGACAGGTATTATATAGCAATTTATATTTAAGGATGTCGTTCTGTATCTTCGTAGTTCTGTATACTTGGTAATTACTTATAAATGACATTTTGATTCAGCCCTTACGGATTGCAAAGTTAAAGACAAAAATGCTATAAGGATTTCAGTAAAAGAATCATAGAATGGCTTAGGTAGGAAGGGAACTTGAAGGCCATCCAGTTCCAATGCCCTGTCGTGGGCAGGGTTGTTGCCCACTGGATCAGGCTGCCCAGGGTCCTGTTCAACCTGGCTTTGAATGCTTCTGGAGATGGGGCATCCACAGCTTCTCTGGACAGCCTGTGCCACTGCTTCACCACCCTCTGAGTAAAGAATTCTTCCTATCATCTAACCTAAATTTCTCCCTTATAAGTCATTCCCTCATGTCTTATCGCTATTAGATCATGTATAGTTAAATTTTACTCTTCTGAGTAACTTACAGAAGAAATTGTTATTTTGGTGCCATTTAATTTGTTAACACCTGCTCTAGTAAGTGATAAGCTGATTCAGTAGGTTAGGAAGCAAGTATGTTTTCTCTGTCTAGCAAAATATTTTCTAATTACTCGTAGCTTCATGGAGAATCAACATTTTTGGGTAAAGAAAAAATGGGAAAAGATGCTAGTAAGTTAAAATGGTACTAAATTGTTACTCTTTGACCTATCTTACAAGAAACCATATCCAGAATTGATAAGTGATACTGCTCAAGTCGATTCTTAAGTGGAATGAGGTGCCTCTGAACAGATCTACTTTTAAATAGATGTAGAAAAAGTGCATTTTAGATTGCCTGGTTTCAGGCACGCAGAAATTAGGATGTTCAGATCATTGGTTTTGAAAATTTCTGTATTGACGGCTCTACTGATTTTGTTTCTTTGAGAGGAAAGAGCAAAATATGTATCAGCTTTTTTGATTTCTGTGGCCTTCTGTAGTATTGAACTACACCACATAGAGGTAACCAACAATCCACCATGCTTTCAAGCCTACACTTGGTTGTATTGGAACATGAAACAATATAGTGATTTGAAAGGTTTGCTTTATGTTCAAGCAAATTAGATTGTAGCACTGTCTGAAGTACTACTCCTGATACTTTGGACATCAGCTCTGTTACTAAAAAACTTCCTTTGATGCCATACTTGAACTTGCACATAACACAAATGGCAAGTTGAGGTGTTAAAAGGTGTTAGGGAGCTGGGCAGTACTGGCTTCTCCCCAGGGGACTGGGAGTCAGGGTCTTGGTGTGATTACACGGCTGCAGGGGAGAGGCCTAGCCAGCCAGCACCCATCCTAGCACCCCAAGCAAAGGAGCAGGGCAGGACCAGCGGAGGCACTCAGGCGTAGCTCACAGCTGGCAGCATCAGGCAAGGTTCTGGTGACAAGGTCAGAGGCCAAGCCAGGAAGTCAACCTGCAGGTTAGGCTGATTTTTGGCTGTTTGGCATCCTTGAGTCTTACTTCTTCTGTATTATCTTGCTTTTATTTAGCTATGTTTGCTGATGCCGGCATTTCTGTGAGTATTCTCCTGACATGTTGCTGTGTGTTTTGTGTAGAGAAATTTCTTGTGATGGGCCAAACGTCAGAGCTGCTACCAGGTGAGAACGTGTGGCTATCCCAGGGCACACAGGTGCAAGCAATGCAACTGAACAACTGGAAAGGGTGGACTCATGGTCCAACAGAGCAGAATTTCTGTTTGGAGGTTGCCCTTTCTGGAGACTTCACTGACCTTTGGAAAGGGTACACCACTTGTCTGTGTCGTCTTCTGAGCTATATCTTGACACATAGCTTTATGAGTGTGTTGTTATCCTGGTAGAAGGCAATATCTTTACCTTCCCTTGCTGTACACTGAGATAATTAGCTTTTCTGTGCTAGCTAGTGCCATTTGTTGGAACTGTTGCTGATGTTGGCATTAAGTAAACATGATCATCTGTAGGAAACGTCTAGAGATCTGTCTAGTATGTATTGTATTGTAGCTCTGTTACTATCATTTTATGAAAACTGTTTAAATATTTGTGAAAGAGCTTTAATCAGACTAAAACTTGTACTAAAACCAATTTCTGTTTTCTGAATCAAAGAAAAAAGAAATCTCTAGCATGATGTGGACTACTATGTAAAAAATGTTAGGGTTATCTTCACATATTCAGTTTTCCAAAGGTGGGAGGTGTCCTGTGCCTCAGCTGTACATCAGTTCTGATTGTAGACTATGAGTACCTGTTGAGAAAGGTAGCTTGGGGTCCAAATTCACAGTACCGGGTGCTGCAGTGCATTGAGCATTCTCTGGATCCTTTCTCTCTGATGAGCACTGAGTTTCTGTGGCTTTCTGTGGAAAATTAGTCCAAGGGTATTCAGAAACTAAGTCCAGGATTTGCGCGGAATGGCAGAAAAGTTCACAAACAGCATACAGTGAGCAAAGTTAATCTTCTAATGTTATTATTCTTTGCTAACTATCATTAAAAAGTTACATTAATTAGAGAGGTTGGCAGCTGCCTTTGGGGATAGATTCATGTTATGTTCTTTCTAGTCTTTGATATACTGTATCTGGAATACGTCCTGTTTCTAATGTTTTTTTTTACATTTCACATTGTAAAGCATTACAATCTTTTTCTCTTTTGAAACTGTTTTCCTAAAAATGGGCAGTTTATGTTCTGTAACTGTGTGCTGTTAAGGCAGTGCTGTAGGGGTTTGTGTGGGTAGTACTTGGTCCTTAGAGGAAGCAAAAGTTGTGGTAGAGGTCCCGCTGAAAGTGGATTGGAAGAGCTGCCTGGTGACTGCATTTGCAGCTTGCTGCTTCAGTAGAAGGAACAGAACAAGAAGTGCCATTGCGTTGGTCTGGTTTTGTTTACTATCTGCTTGCACTAGGGGTGAGGAAATGCTTAGGGTAGATTTCTTGAGCTGGTACAGCTATAGTATCGGAGGCTAAACCTTTCCACATTTTTTGCTCACCAAATGCCATCCAAACAAGCCATAATTATGCAGACATCTATTCAGAGTAATAGAGTACAGGGAGCCTGCTGTATGACTGACAAATATTTGTACATGCTTGCTGAATGCTGCACTCTTGTAAGTGTAGCACTTGTTCCCAAACACCTACACCTGTTTTGAGATTTATGTACTCAGTAATATTTTATATTTTCAATCATTGCAAAGGAAACATTGTATGAAATGAACAAAATGTTACTTTATAACGCTGTGGTCAAATTTACACAGCATTTCTCATGCTACTCAGTAATTCCTTCATGGAGAATTTTTCCATTTATTTTTATAAATGCAGAGTTTATATAAAAACTTTATTTCCTGTAAGTTAATGGTTTACACAGCAATGGTTTTGAGACTTTGCCATCTATCGTTACTTTTTATGCTATAGTTCACTGATTTGATTTCTTTTACTCTTAAACCGATGAGAATATCACTGCGAGTGTTTTTCAGGAATCTTTTACTTACCTGCATAGCAAAGCAAATAGTCAAAGAGTATAAATAGACTCAAAAAGTAATTGTAAAATGCTGTCTAATTTGGAAAATTATGACCAAATAAAAAATGAATTCAGTGTCTTGCTAAAGGGCCTATTTCTAGTTCTGTTTCTTGTCAGTTCTTTGATCTAGTTCTCTTGCTATGACACTGTTCTTGTAAGGACTATAGAGAAAAGCAGATAAGCAAGAAAAATGTCTCCTATGGAGAAATGAGGGGAAAATGACTTGCAAGAAGTTTTGAGTATTTTATTGTTGCAGTATTTTTAATCTTCAGCCTTAAATGCTTGGTCTAAAATGACTGACAAAGTCATTCTAATTATGAAAAGCATCACCAAGCTTTGGTGCACGCTGATTAGTGTTATCAGTCACTAATGTGTTCTGCTTGGGAACTGATGGTACAAGATGGCTTAAATATGTAGTTCATTATTATTATGGATAGATTCCAAATGTACTGAATTATTTTGCCTAGTGCTGTGGAATTCTGTCCAGAATAAAACAGTGTCTTATATTGATGCCTATCTAGTTATAACAATTTAAATCTTGAAGTAAATCTCAAAAGAAAAGAATTGCTATCTTAATATAAAAACCCAATACAAATAATAGGTTTTGACACAATTTTTTGTTCAAGGATTTAAAACAGCCTTAAAATGTAGCGACAGGTCTCTACTGAATATGGTCCTGTGGTTGAGATAATTCTTGTTTAACAAAAGCCCCCTTCTCTCAATCTGTAGTGGTTAGAACATAGTGATTATTTTATGGTGGTGATCAAGGGTTCAATAATGATTAGAAGCCTCTTGAATCACTGAGTTAATAACAACCTTTGTTTTCTTCAGTAGGTCTGTTCACATACACTACAAAACTCCATCCTTCTGCAGGTATCCTAACTTCTTTCTAACTTGCGTTTTGACTTTCTTTTGTGCGTGTCATAAATTTGTCCTTCTAATGTAGTGTTGCTGAATGACCAGTTATTGAATTTCATGGGCACGGGTTATAATGTCTGATTTGTTTACCCTGGAAGTTTTTCACTTTTAAAAAGAGTGAAAGACAGTTGATTGCCATTGCTATGTTATCATTGGAAATGTAGCTAATGTGTAGTTTCTTTGTTTTTGGTGCTGGAAAATTGGAGAAGCCATTGGTCATCCCAAGTTAGCATTTGCAATTACACTATGTAAAATTAAATGATCACATTTTATGACTTGGCTACTGATTTCTCTGAATAGAGTTTCACAGACAAGGTACGCATTTCTGAGTGTGACTTAAAGGAAGTGTAGATAGAGTAAATGCAACCTTTGATTAGAAGTTGTTAATTAAGGATAGGTATTGGAAGTACCCCCACCTCTGTGTTGACTGGAGAAAATTTCTCTGGTCTGTTGTTCATACTGGAAACATTCTTCTAGTAATCAACCTCTGGCTTATGAATCCAATTTTTATTCTGGCTTAGCTGAAATATTTAGTTTTTATCATGTCATAATTACTAGAGCAATAACAGGTTGAGAGTTATAATGCCAAATATGTTATTGTTAGTGAGGAACTTCTTAGTCATAACTGTGGCTTTCTGTTCCTTGCCTCTCTGGAAGATTTTCTCATTTAAAGAATGCAATACTACAGTTTTCAATGCTGGAAGTAGATTTAGATTGTGTGTATATATATATATATATACATCTTTATGTATCTCATTTATAGATATATATACAAATTTTTATATATACATATTTATTGTGTATATATATATTTATATATTGAATAGATATTTAATTATAGATGATATAACAATATCTATAACAATAATATCTATTAATATCTATAACAGTAGATATTATATTATATATATATTTAATATAGATAAATCTATTTTGTATGATACTGCATATTTTCATGCATCATGGAGATAACTTATAGCCAGAAGCTACAGCTTAGAGTACTTTTTATTAAATGATAATAATCCATCCATTAATATTAATTCATATTAAGAAATGTGGCCTGTAGTTTGTCTTCCATCACTTTTTTAATGCCCTATTTCTTAATGCAGTTCCTTACTGCAGCAGGAGTCAGTTTGCTTTATTTTTTGCTCACTTGTAGACTAGTGAACATTGACCGCTGTCTGTTCTGTAAGGTGCATCCTCTGATAGCAGCAGCCCTTTGCTATATGGTTTGCTGGGCTATAAAAAAGTGATTTTCTTCACATTGCTGTAATGTTGCAGAAAACACTTTCACTGTCTTCCAAAGCAGAATGCTGAGCTCTTCAGTCATTCAGAAAATGCTCGGGGAAGTAGGTGGTAGATGCTGAAGGTGTAAAGAAGAGTGACCTCAGAAGCAAGGCAGTCAGAAACTGTTGTGAACTTCCTGCAAAGCGTTGTTTATGGAGTACTTGAAAGCAGCATGTATGCGTGATAGATGAGTAAGTCCTTGTGGTCAGCCAGTGATGTATCTTAGCCCTGAAATGTGTACAAATTAGAAACAGTTGCAGGGCTGTTAGAGAAGACTGTTCAAAACAGTGTTAAATCACAATGGCTCTTGATTTACTTAAGACACTGTTCTTGTAAGTTTGTTATGAGGAAGAAGGTGGTGCACCTGCCTTAGCTTACTTGACCTTCTGATTCAGGCAACAAAGTTAATTGGAAAGAAATGTTTTATTCAACTAAATCGTATTATCTTTTGCTAACAGATTTAAAGATGATGCCCTCTACATTTACAATAAGAAAGGCTAGTTCATAAACTGCAGCTAATGGACTGTAGTAAATGCATGTAGTTAATGTCAATGTTTCAAATATTGTTGAGCTCTCAATTATTTCCCAGAGTAAGGCCTTAATGGTGAGATCTACTCCTTGTGGGGAAGGATGTAGTCAGGAAATTGTGGAGAATTAGTCACATTCCTCCCTTTTTTCAGTGATTAAGTTGCTCTTCCCAAAGAAAGCTAGGCCAGTGTTTTCTTGTGCTTGTTGGAGTTCCTCTGCTAATGTGCTGCAGTCAGTTGGTGGAACAGTCTTTCAGCTTTAGGCCTTTGTGTTTAAATATGTGCTAATGGCAGGTTTGTACCTTGCTTCATTTTCCTCAGTAATCACACTTACAAGGATGCTGGCAGCTAGTGTGCAGTTTCCAGTGCTTTCAGTAATATTGTGGGTTATTTAACACAAAAATTTGCCCTATCTGTATTTAGCAGGGCTGTTTTGTGGTCCAGGAGGCACTCCTGTGACTTCAGCCGGTCTACATCAAGATGGATTATAAGCACTCAAAAGTCGCTGTGGTAGATGCTGCGTCAGCCAGTGAAAGCAGTCATCATAGCAGCATCAAGAACAGATCACGCTGTACAAGTTTTGTCTAGGTTTGATGATCAGAGATGCTTTAAAGATACTCTAGTAATTCAGCAAAGCCTCTCGTATTCATAGGAATGTTTAGAGCCTCACGCTTGTGGATAGTAATACTACAAAGACTTAGTGTGGAATTGTCATTCTTAAAATATTGCTCTAAAAGGGAATTTTTCATGCCAACTCAGTAAAAGCTTGGGCAATCTCAGTTCTGCGTTTGTTCAGATCCCATGTGAGACAGTAAAAACAACAATGTGCTGAAAGGTTTCAAAGATAAACCTTTAATTTAAACAAAAAGAGAAAAATACACAAAAAAAATCTTGGTTAGAAGGTTTGTGAATTAGTAGAACGAGTGAAAGAATACCTGACTTTTTGTAATATAACTTACAAAAGAAAGATTTTTAAAGTTACTTGTAAAAGCTTCCGAGCTCCTTGAAAATTGATGGACAAATACTCCAGTAACTGAAAAGGGCTGAGAGCAATGCTGAAAGAGTGACTTGAATATAAAGAGAAAGGATTGCAGTATGCAAGAATAGAAAAAGGAAAAAAATGAATTGTATCTCCAGAGGATCCATATGATATAGCATTGGAAGGTATTAAGTGCTTTGCTTAGACTTCCAGCTTTAGAGAATATGTTTTACAATTGCTTGTCGCCTTAACTTGAACTCCCTACTGCAGTTTATTCCTTTCTCTTGCCTACCAAACTTTCTCTTCTGTGTTTTTTTATGTGCTTTGATTTTTTATTTATTTGTGTTTTTTTTTTTTTTGTGAGATTGATGCTATTTCCTGCACACTTTGGTAAAAACCTGACTGCATATTAGAGAATGATTTTTTTCACTGGTTCATTATGAACACCTTGTGGTTTAACCATTGCTTGAGAATGTCTCAGCTGTGTGACTGAAGTTGGGAGAATATGCCACCAAAAACGCTAACGGTGCAGCGTACGGTGGGGAGCTATAAAATGGCTGAAAATGTGGTTGCCTTTTTTGATGTAGCAGATATTAATTTTCATTCACAGTGGGTCTCTGCCAGTTTGTTAGAATGAGTGAGAACATGCTGTTCTCGTGGTTCGGTGTTATAGAGCAATCTCTAAAGGATACATGATTTTTGGCTCTGTGCCTGTTTACAGTGCAGTTTACCAACACTGAAATTTTTCAGTTTGTTTCTGTCAGCGTTGTGGAGCTGAATTTTCGTACCTGCTGTGAATCTCCATGTTCTCAGTCTGTCTTTATGAATTACAACCTTCATGCACAAGGAAGTAACGTTCTCACAAGCTAGAATGTTGTGCTAGATAGCGTAACTTTTTTTTTTTTAATTAAGAAGAACTAATAGATACTTAGAAATGTCCTTTTAATTGAGGGTTGTACTCCTAGTCTATCAGTAAAATGGTGGTACTCAATTTATTTGAATGGAGTTGAATAAACTCATATCAGACTACCTGGGGTAAGAATCAAGCAAAAATTGAGCCTTTCATTGTGGCTGAAAGATAAATGAATCTGAATTTCCTGATTTCTAATGTTTGAATCCTTAGAAAAGACTAATGTAATGGCTCATTTAAAAGAAAGCTGCTACTTCTGGTTATACAGAATTAAACTGAAAAAAAAAAAAATGCAGCTTCCAATATTCTCGCAGATAAGCTGCATTGGTGCCACACTGAACCTCTTCCATGACACCACGCGTGCTACTCAAATGATTTGAATCCATTTTAAAATACCAGAAGTAGCATTTCACAGGAGTCATGACATTTACTGTTCCTCTGAGGCACGCATTTTTATGTTTGGAACTGCTGAAGAAAGAACAAAATAAGAACGCTAGCTCAGTGATACCTCCGTGGCAAACATTTCATCTGAAGCCATTTAGTAAAGATGCCTTCTGGGGCAATGTCACTTCGGCGTGTGTGACTCCTTCACCTGAAGTACAGGAAAGCACTGTGTGCAGTTTCCTTGGCTAGGCAGCTCTTCTTGATGTTTGTACTGTTTACAGCCAGAAGATTGGGGGACTTGTGTGCAACTGTGTTTCCCTTTGAAGCGGGGAGCAGAACAAGAAGTGAGAAGCAGGGTTGGGAGATTCTTTATACAGAGAAAGCTTTAAGCCACTGGAAGGCTTCTGACCTGATTTTTTTTTTTCAATAGGTTTTTCTGTTTTCAAATCTTTTCGCGTTGATATCAGGCTAATTTTCCTAATAGCATTGATTTCTGATAATGGTTTCCTGACACTAGCGGTTTAGAAGATGCAGTAATGCTGGATTCTGATGCTTACAGTATCGGCAGTTTCAGCTCTGTTGAAATCTGTTTGCTTTATTAAAACTGTTCCAGCTTGAGCTACTGAACTGCTCGTTCTTACCTCAAATGCTGGGGTTATGTCTAACTTGCAGTTACCCAGTTTTCATTCACATGAAGTGCTCGTGTAAAAGCTTATACGGACTTGTACATCTAATAAATCTGTGTAAATACTGCAGGGGACTGAGTTATGCTTCTACAAAAGGGCTGACATACCACTTTTGTTTTCACAGTATGTATTCTACTGGTAAGTACAAGAAAAGCAAATTAAAACATCTTGAGCAGCAGCAGTTTTTTCACTTTATAACATGAAAATATCATTGTTATTGTATATTTTCCTTTTTTCCTCATAAGAGATGCAGTAATTGTTCCTTGAGAATTTGGTGGTGGAGGGCGTTTATTTTAATGTCATTTCTCTATAACACTTAGGTGATGGGTAGTTCCTCCAGTGCAAGTTAATAATTGTTTCAGCTGTGTTCCACCTTCTCATTCTTCAATTCATGTTTTAGTGAGCCTGTTTTATTTTGTAATTGGGGTAGCTAAGAGTGTACATGCCATTAGTTATAACAGCTCATCTGACAGGCAGGAGCAGGTAATATACTGTACCCTGTTTTTGCTAGGTCATGTACTTATTTCCTAATTGTGAACTTTATTAATACATATCGGGAACTGTTCTATTAAAGGCAGCGGAGTTCTAAGTCTGATGAAATATAATGATAAATGTGAAACGTGATGCTGAGTGCGATGTGAGAATAAGGCCATTTGAACTGTGAATAAGGGATTTTGTAAGATGAGAAAATACTTCTCAGTGAAGTCTGAGTTGGGTCATATGTGAAAGAAAAATCAGTGTGCAACGTGCTGTTGTTTTGGATTGCTATAAAAAAATCTTAAATGGCAAGTTCTTGCTGCTAACTGGAAATCTCAGGAAATAGGACAGCATTCTGTATCTGAACAGCCTTCTTTGAGAATTATGCCTGAGTGCCTTTAGGCCTGCACCCTTGGTGTCTGGGAATGTCTGGAAGCATACATTTAGTGCCTGCATTGAGCACTGTATGTATTTCACAGTTCCAGCTGTACCAACATTATTGATATAATCCTACATCTCCCTGTAAACCATGTGTATATATAGTCAAGGTTTTGCTTCTTGCTGTGCATATCAAAATTGCTGTGTTGTTACTGGTACTGCTGTGATTAGGGAATGTTTCTTACAAGTTCATGCAAGCACAGAACAACCTTTTCCCTCTAATTTTAGCCCAACAGGCTGCTTTATTGAACAGAGCTTAGCAGGGTGCGAGGAAGTACTGTGCTGTGCTTATTTTGCACAGTCTTTGCAAAACTTCTAGAAAGACTGCTTCAGGATTTTCGTGGGAAAGGGCGCTCCCTAGGTGAGCATCTTAGGAATACCTACCTATGTGTGAAATCAGTGAGAGCGCTGCGTGAAGCCTGTGTGGGAGTGACAATTTCATTTTGCTGCTGGGGAAGATCTCAGAAAAATGTTGCTGGCCTAGCACCTCTAAAGCATGTGAGCCGCCAGGTCATTCTTCCCTTGAAGGAGAGTGGAGGTGATAAGCGTCATCGCATCCGTTAGTAAAACAGACTTCTTTATATTTCAAGCTATAAGTGGATATGTCCTTAATGAGTGCTACACAGCCTGAACAGAGCTGTGCAGCAAGTTCAGGCATGGCTGGTCATACATTGTTCAGCAAAATCTGGAAGGCAGGAAGCCAGTTCCAGGGTGTGAACGTAAACTAAGATTCAAAAATAAATGTGACTTTTTTCAGGGTCAGCTTTTTAAAACTACACAGCCTGGAATACCAAGCTCTCAGTACAAGGTAAAAGGGTATTTGAAACCATTTGCACAAGAATGTCTTCTGTTTAGAAGTAATATGTTTTCATAGGTGGCTGTGCTTCCTCTTCCCACAGAACTTACTAGCATACTGCTCCAGTTCTAGCAATTTCATCTACACTTTCATTCTTGGAGGCTGTATTTTTTAACATATTATCTATCTGGCTGCAATTATTATGGTAAAATAAGCAAACTGTGCGCCACGACATACGCTTTGGTAGATGTATTGTATTATAACACAGAATTGCTGTAGCCAGCAAGTAAAATCTTTCTGTATAAAGCAGGTGCCAGCTATGAAGTTCAGTGTGCTTTGAACTGTGACTCGCTAGTTAGAAAGAAACAAAACTATGATTGGATAGGAAAGAAGTGTTGTATCTGTGTACAACAAGAGGGGAGGCTATTCCGCTTGGTATACTTTTCTTACTGAAAGAGGATATTTAAATTATTACAACTGATTTTTTGGCAATTTGCAAATGAATTTCTGTTTCATCTGAAACAAGGCTCTTCTCTCTTCACTCTTCTTCAGGCAGTGCTGACTGTGACAGTGCAGCATGGTGCTTGTTATCTACTGGTGTTTGCTATGAACAGCTTGAAACAGTAGTGCTGGAAAGTGAGATTTGTCCTCAGTTGTCTTAAAGTGATATAACCATCAATGACAAATTAGGTCAGCATATTTAACTGCTTTAACCACGAACAGTATGACAGGAATTTTCAACAGTCCATTTGTCTATGGGAAATGCCTAGGTATTCTAGTAGCATAGACAACACATACTCAGTTAAGACTAGATTTTGCCTTAATTTGCGTGGATGGAATTTGATTGAGTAGCTCAGAACTTACTTACAGCTAGATGTGTACTAGATTGTGTTTAGCTTTATGCAAATAGATACAGAATGGGTAACAGAAAGCTTTTAACTTTCTGTCCCTGAGCCAGGTTCAGACGCAGGCTCTGTCCTTCTAATAAGGAGAACAATGGCTGCTCCGAGCTGATGGCTGCAGAACAAAACACCCAGCATCATTAGATGGAGTTTTGTCTGGAGGTTGTAAAATCACTGTTCTCAGCTGAGCTTGCATTTTTGAGATTTTTATCATTGAAGCTAAATCAATAATGCATTTCAGTTCATCTTGCGTTGTAACATAGGTTAGTCTAAAGATTGTTCAGACTTTAAAAAAAAAAAAAAAAAGTCATGTTTGTATGATGCCTGCAGGGAACTTACTGATCCGGCTAATAATTAATTTAAGCTGTCCTGACTAATTAAATGAAAATGGAACAGAACTTTAATCAAATCAGTTCAGTTAGAAGCATAAATCAAAGAAGTCCATGGATTTCATTGAGTGAAAAATGTTCTGTTCTGTATATAAGTGCCACTTTCAGAAGCTTTTTATTTCTCAGCAGCTCATTGGTCTGGAATGACTTGGTGAAAGAAGCCAGCTCTAGAGATCAGGATTAACTTAATCAAATAGTGGGCTGAACATAATCCTGTACTCAAACTTGATTGTGCCTCAGGATTCTGTTTGCAAGATGGATCTTATCAACTTTCAGTCTGTTGGCAGGAATTAGATAAATTGTGCAACTACTGTTTCAGTGTGTTAACATTAATTCAGTTTCCTGGCTGGTTTTGTTGTTGTTATAAATTAATTTTCTTAATAAAATCATTCAGAAAATTTTCCTGTTGAGATCCTGGTAGTCATTAGTGTTAGTAGTTTAACACTGAAAATCCACGTCATCTCTATTGCTGTGCTTTGCTATATTCGTAAAGTTAATTTCTACCCATTTTGCTCATTGTATGCTAGAAGAATAGAGGTAAAACTTTCAAGCGTCAGTAAGTTAGTCTCTGTTGAATTTAGTACAACAGTTTTTATTGATGCCTTCTTGCGTAAGTTACATCTTACATGGAAAAATAGTCTTGATGTTTAGCCTTTCACTGAAGTGAAAGTCTCATTGCAAGACAAGCTGCCTGGGATCTATTCAGAACAGCCTGTCAGCAGATTATTTGCTGCTTTTGCCATCTTGGGAGGCATTGTCTTTCTGACACCCTCAGAACATTTAGGACATCTAGTTCTTTACTTAAGTAAACAGCAGGTTAATTCATTAGGAGTGAAAGCACATCTGGTAAAAGTTGAAGATGAGATTCAGGCTCTGCTTCTAAGGAATCTATTCATCCATCAGTCCACATGCCCCATAGTTGGCTTTAACAGAAGGAATATTATTTGTTGCTATACTCAATAGAATGACAATATTATAGGTATATATAGGAAAGTTACCTCTAGAGCCAAGAGCCTAAAATGAAGAACATCACTCAAATCTGAAAATACAATTATCTCATGCTTGGTCTAAAAGTCTACTTGCACTTCTTTCACTATTTCAATATTTAAGTTTTAATAAATAGTTACAATTTTTTTCAGAAATCATATTGATAAATGAGAAACAAATGTCAACGTTCTAATGCAGCCTTGGAAATAAATCAGCGCAAGGGGAAGGAAGCTGAACTTTAGGTACTTACTTCAGACTTAAGTTTTTCTTCTGAAGTAACTTTTTGTACTCTTGAACAGAAAATTGTTTGTTTTATTGAAAATTATGAATGTGACCATACATTTCCAATTAGAAGGTTTTGATGGGAGAATTATTGATAATGTGCATTACTTACTGACAACTTTAAATGAAAAACCAAAATTCTTCTGTCTCAATAGGGAAGTGTTAATCAGTCTGCTACTAGCTAATAGAGTTGTTGAGGGAAAAACTGTTTTTAAAGAGAAAAACGTTTTAAAGAGAAAAATGCTTCATAAGATGAAGATTGTGAAATATTGTTAATTAAATAACATGTTCTAATTATTTCTAACACTAGTGAAAGCAACATTTGCCATGGAGTGATTTGTCACATACTTGTGGAAGTATGAATAAATGTGCTGCTCTGGCTATGCATGTGCTGCTTCTACCGTAATACTCTTGGATCTTTTATATAATTGAATAACTTGACAGTATGAACATTACATTTTACAATTTAAACATTTTTTTTCTATTCAAGTGAAAGGTGATTCTTTGTACAGCAGTGCTACGTTCAGGGTAAGTTCTGATCTTTCCTTGCATGTGGATTAACATAACGTTACTTTCATTTTCTGTGACCTGTCATCAGTCAGCCATGTATGTTTAGGTCATGGTTGTGGATTGGAGTTTTCTAATGCTTCTGTTGGGATAATACTTCCATAGACACTATAATACAGTAAAATGTTCTTTTAAGTCATTAGTGAGTGTTTAATGCACAAATTTTGTGCAAATATGGAGCTCTGACCCATCAAATTCTGCTGAAAAACAACTGTTCAAATACTTGGAGTTGCAGAATCTGAGGCTTAGTTTGTAAGTACTTTGTACCGTAGCCTACGTTTTGTCTCTAAAGTAACTCAGCACATTTTTAGTTGATAGAAAATGAATGAGTACAATCTAGATACTGAAATCATGAAAACTTATCTGCTATGTGAACCTTCCTGATAGCGATACTACTACAGAGGAAAATCTCTGTTGTCTAAGTTTAAGAAAAAAGTATTCTCAGACTCGTGTGCAAGAGAAGGTAAGAACAGAGGAACAAATTCTGATTTGTAGAATGCCTTCGAACTGTTCTGTGGGTCAACACTTGTATCAACCTTATTGTGTCTGTACAGTAATTCTGTTAGTAACCTTGTCACATACTGACCTTTTAACTCCAGTTCATGCTGCATGGATGTACCGATCATTGCAACAGGCTTAACATTTATAGCATATCAACTGTTTTTCATAAAATAGGATTGTTTTCTTAAGTGTATATTCTGCCTTTTCCTTATTCTTAGCTCCATTTGTTCCAGACACTGAAATGATTTAGGCAAATTTACTACTATCCTTTCTTGTTTTCTTAGCATCCTTGTATTTTTAAATAGACCTTGGGAGATAATTTCTTTTCACAGCAGTAGTCAATGGAATTTCTCTGGATTTGTGTCTGTGTTACAAAATCAGAATTCAGCCTGCAGCAATCCCTATGACGTGATTACATTTTTCAGTGAAAGAGATGACAGTATTCTGCAGAGTCAGAAACAATAGAAGTGCAATCCTTTTACTCTTATCCACAGGGTTGGAGGTACGTATTTCATGGATCCTCAAGGATCCTGGCTTAGTGAGAAACATTTTATTTCCACGTTAATTCTTAGTGAAATATATTGGTTTCTATTTTAATCACAGTAGTTCTGCTTTGATGCTGTGTGAGGGAATTATGCAATACATTCTTCTGGGCTGATTGTTATCCTTGGTTAGTATTTTATGTTTACATATTATCCAAAACCTTTCGTCCTGAGTATTGTTCTTGGCTGTGCTTATAGCACTTTATTGGAGTCAGTGCCATTTTGAAGGTGTGACTGAGTTAAGAAGCTGGTCAGTCAAGAATAATAAAAAAAAGCAGATATTTTTCCCTCAGCTACTCCAAATGGAGAGCCTTGAAACCTCACCACTATGGATAGAATTGTTTTTTTTTTTAGTGACCGTGATCCCCGTTTATGTTCATGGAAAGGTGTATGGAGACTTGAACCTGCAGTTTAATTCTTCTTGATGACCAAAGAAAGCATTGTGGCTTCACAGCATGCCTAGATGTTCTGTCGAATCAAGGTTTGGGGAGATTCCAGAGGTAAAATTTCAGTCAGTTTTTCTTTCTAAGTTTTAGTTACCATGACTGGAAATGGCCACCATGGCTCTTTGCTGGAACGAAACCAAACTAAACAGCTTAGGATGAACTGTCTGTTATATTTGCGAGACATTTTTATAAATTCATGTGCAGATGTCTAGCTTCTGGTAACCTCAGCATTTCCACACTGAGTTTCTTATACTAAAGGCAGTGTCCAAATTCTGCCCTCCTTCCTTTCCATTTGAATATTCAGAATTACCCATGAGATTAAACTCGAGTAGCTTTAGAATAACATTAAGTTCTTGTTTATTTATTTATTCAAATGTATATTTCTTAAGGTTTGCCTGTATTTTTCCTTTTTCCCCTATCTTTTTCTAGCTGGAGGAAATTTTTATCACCTCTGATGCGCATGCTGTATTAACTGAGGCTTTTCAGAAGATAAAAAGCTTTTGGTAAATCTGGGTTAGTCTTGGTCTGGCAGAATGCAGTGCTGGAAGAAGTACTATATAGATGTATGGATGGAGTATTTTGCAGAAGATGGAGTATTTTGCAGAAGATGGAGTATTTTGCAGAAGATGGAGTATTTTGCAGAAGATGGAGTATTTTGCAGAA